>NC_043014.1:13596657-13721657 GCF_006345805.1 Octopus sinensis | reverse complement strand
TTCCTGACAGACAGATCTCAACATGTTGTAGTTGAAGGGGTAAAATCAAGCCCAGCCAAAGTCAGTAGTGGTGTTCCGCAAGGCACTGTGCTGGGCCCACTTCTTTTCATCATTTACATTAATGACATTAATGACATCATCAAGCACAGCAACATAAAAATCTTTGCAGATGACTCCAAGCTACAGAAGGTCATAAATGAAGCGAGTGACCGGACATGCCTTCAGTCAGATCTACTGGCTGTTATCCAATGGGCAGAAAAAAACAATATGCTGCTGAACGAGGATAAATTTGAGCTAATCCACTTTGGAAAAGAGGATGCCCTGAAACTCCCATACTCCCTTCCTTCAGGTGAAACTCTCGCGGCGTCCAACAACATCAGAGACTTGGGAGTAATTGTGGACAACAACATAAGCTGGGCCACTCATATAAACACCAAAGTTGACATGGCCCGCAGAATGTGTTCCTGGATTCTCAGAACTTTCCAGTCGAGAGATATCCACACCATTATCCTTCTCTTCTCCACTTTTGCCCGACCCCACCTTGAATACTGTTGTCCACTGTGGTCTCCCCACACAATACAAGGTATCATAAAAGTTGAAGCACCTCAAAGGGCAATCACAAAAAAGATAGATGGCATGACAGGCCTCGACTATTGGGGTCGACTAGAAAAGCTAAAACTCTATTCTCTCCAACGTTGTCGTGAGCGCTACATCATCTGCATGATGTGGAAAATATTCCATCAGCATTGCCCAAATGATGTTGGCATCACCTTTAAGGTACATCCAAGGCTTGGGCCCCGTGCCATCCGCCCAAAACAAAAATCGCACTCTCATCTCATAACAACAATACGGCACAATTATTTCACCTCAATTGGCCCCGCTCTCTTTAACATTACACCAAAACACATTAAAACAGAAACTGACCCTATAGGGTTCAAGAAGTCTTTGGACAGATTCCTTCAAGAAATCCCGGATAAACCCCCTACACCCGGATATGTCTCTGTAAACAATAACTCTCTACTTGAGTGGGCCATAGTGCCCAAATTCTGACTTGAAAGACTTCACCAGGTGGTGCTATTAAGTTAGACATGGCCTGGGCCAATAATGGCCGAAACCTATCAAAGTATCAAAGTATCAAAGTATCAAAGTATATAGTTAAAGTTAATCCAAACATGAAAACACAAAGAGAAAATACAACGCGAGGACGTGGAGCAAGTATAGTGTTATTGGACACTCAGGAAAGGAAAGAAAGAAGGAGGATTTAATGTTCCGAGTGAAGCTCTTCGTCAGAAACATAAAAAAAGGAAAGGTCCAATGAAGGGAAGTCGGAGGAAAAAAATCGCCAATGATACGCACGCGGTCACATATTGATTGTATATATATATGTATATCTATATATATGTATGTATGTATATATATATCATCATCATCATCATCATCGTTTAGCGTCCGTTTTCCATGCTAGCATGGGTTGGACGGTTCTACTGGGGTCTGTGAAGCCAGAAGGCTTCATCAGGCCCAGTCAAATCTGGCAGTGTTTCTACGGCTGGATGCCCTTCCTAACGCCAACCACTCCGTGAGTGTAGTGGGTGCTTTTTACGTGCCACCCGCACTGGTGCCAGACAGAGCTGGCAAACGGCCACGAACAGATGGTGCTTTTTATGTGCCACCGGCACGAGGGCCAGGCGAGGCTGGCAACGGACACGAAACGGGGCGGTGCTGGCAACGGTCGTGAAACGGAAAGTTCTCTTACATGCCACCGGCACTGGTAACACATCTGCAATTTCCATTGATCGATTTCCATTGATCGATTTCGATTCTGATCGTCACTTGCCTCAACGGGTCTTCACAAGCAGAGTTTTGACATGCCACCGGCACTGGTAGCACATCCGCAATTTCCATTGATCGATTTCGATTCTGATCCTCACTTGCCTCATCACGTCTTCACAAGTAGAGTTTTGTGTCCCAAGAAGGGAAGGTATGCATACGTAGGCTGGCTCCATCCCATGTAGAAGGCCACGGGTTATGGACTCACTTGTCCTGCCGGGTCTTCTCGCGCACAGCACACTTCCAGAGGTCTCGGTCTCTAGTCATTTCCTCAGTGAGACCTAAAGTTCGAAGGTCGTGCTTCACCACCTCGTCCCAGGTTTTCCTGGGTCTGCCTCTTCCACAGGTTCCCTCAACCGCTAGATATAGTACAAAGTAAGATAGGGGTTATGGGTGTATCCCACTATGGGATATCATCCAATATACTGTTGGTAAATTTTTAATACATAAATGATTTTAATTGCAATACAATTTAGTCATTTATTGTATTAAACAGGTGAAGGTAAAGAAATATTTTTACCATAAATTTATAATGCAAATAAGAAAATGGAGAAACAAATTTAGTTTGTTCATCAACTTACAGATAATATAATGTTGGATCATTTATTCATTTTACAAATTAGAACATCAAAAGCATACAAAAATATTATATAAAAGGCCCTCATGCTTTCCCAAATCCACCGAAACTACACCTGATTATATATACACTTTAGATGAGTTGTAGTGCACCTGAGCACTGTACACAATTATTATTATTATTATTATTATAAGATCATAATACAAATATAGATTTTAAAAGTCATAGTATAAATTAATGAAATCCTAAAAATTACTTCTTACAGCTGTTTCAGCCGATGGTCAAAAGTAAATTTAATTTTCATTGCCTATAGATGTCAACATACTAAGGTTGTAGGCATTCAAAAAATATTATACTTATATATATTAAAAAACCATAGGCCTCATCAGAGGTTATTATGAATTTTAAAAATATTAATATTAATATACTGAACATGATACACGTATTACTTAATATATAAAAAATAAACAATAAACAAATATCCAAATATACATACACACACATATATATATATTAATTATATTTTTTAATAATTTTGTTACATATTTAAATAATATAAATTAATCATATGTATTGGCTTAAGTCTTTCATTGTTTGATTTGCCTAATAGTGGTTTTGTCTCTAATTTAATATAATATAATATTTTACTATAAAATTGGATTCAATCCTAAATCTGATTTTTCCCTGTAAGTTTGGATTTATTCCCTAATATTTATTATATATATATATATATATATATATATATATATATATATATATATATATATATATACACATATACAAATACATATATACACACATATACATACATAAGCAAAGCATATATACTATTCACATGCACAAAATACATTAATGAACACAATTAAACAATATATTCCGGGCATGGCTGTGTGGTTAGGGAGCTTGCTTCCTAGCTACATGGTTTCGGGTTCAGTCCCTGTGCATGGCACTTTGGGTAGGTGTCTTCCACTATAGCCCCGAGCCGACCGGAGCTTTGTGATTGAATTCGCTAGGTGGAAGTTACTGCCGTGTGTGTATGTGTGCGTATAGCTGCTCAGTGCCTCTCCGAAAGAGAGAGAGAGGATATACCATACGTCATATACGTATATAAGTACATATATATACATTAGAACATATAAACATGCCTATGCTTATCAGTAACAACAATATT
This sequence comes from Octopus sinensis, assembly GCF_006345805.1. Classification (NCBI taxonomy): domain Eukaryota; kingdom Metazoa; phylum Mollusca; class Cephalopoda; order Octopoda; family Octopodidae; genus Octopus; species Octopus sinensis. Next base: position 13,718,082 of record NC_043014.1, on the reverse strand, counting down.
ATTGTATTAACAGTAATCTTCAACAGATCTTACATACTATAATAATGTCTTCTAACATATCGAAAATTCACGATACAAGATTCAATATATATATATATTTATACAGGAGTGGCTGTGTGGAAAGTAGCTTGCTAACCAACCACATGGTTCCGGGTTCAGTCCCACTGCGTGGCATCTTGGGCAAGTGTCTTCTACTATAGCCCCGGGCCGACCAATGCCTTGTGAGTGGATTTGGTAGACGGAAACTGAAAGAAGCCTGTCGTATATATGTATGTGTGTGTATGTGTTTGTGTGTCTGTGTTTGTTCCCATAGCATTGCTTGACAACCGGTGCTGGTGTGTTTACGTCCCCGTCACTTAGCGGTTCGGCAAAAGAGACCGATAGAATAAGTACTGGGCTTACAAAGAATAAGTCTCGGGGTCGATTTGCCCAACTAAAGGCGGTGCTCCAGCATGGCCGCAGTCAAATGACTGAAACAAGTAAAAGAGTTAAAGAGAATAAAGATGTATATATGCATCCAAAAATACATGTGTATAAGCATATAGACCTGACAATCAGAATATAATTATCATTTTATACATCCACGTAAAGCAAACAAATTCAATTGTAAAATCCAAAAGAGAAATTCCTAACTTTTTGTGAAAGCTGAATTTCATCCACAATATTTATGCTTATGTTATATGTATACTCTTTTACTTGTTTCAGTCATTTGACTGTGGCCATGCTGGAGCACCGCCTTTAATCGAGCAACTCGATCCCGGGACTTATTCTTTGTAAGCCCAGTACTTATTCTATTGATCTCTTTTGCCGAACTGCTAAGTGACGGGGACATAAACACACCAGCATCGGTTATCAAGCGATGTTGGGGGGACAAACACAGACATACAAACATACACACACACAGACATATATATATATATGTATATATATATATATATATATATATATATATATATATATATATATATATATATACATATATACGATGGGCTTCTTCCAGTTTTCGTCTGCCAAATCCACTCACAAGGCTTTGGTCGGCCCGAGGCTATAGTAGAAGACACTTGCCCAAGGTGCCATGCAGTGGGACTGAATCTGGAACCATGTAGTTAGTAAACAAGCTACTTACCACACAGCCACTCCTGCGCCTATATTAAAGATTTTCAAAATTATTGGGGGTTAGGGAGCAGTTATTTTAGATCATAAGCTATTTCTAATTGGTTAATTCATTTGAACTTATCCGCTTGATCTGTTGTAAACAATAAGAGGTCAGATTATTAGTTAAATAAATCATATTAGTTTATCGTAATAACAATGTATATCTTAAATTAACTTATAGACAATAAACTAAATAAGGGGTTATACAAAAGTCCATTCATTTGTATGTTAAGGCATGGATAGATATTTACAAAAAGCAATCATTTATAACTTTTCACCCATACGATTTTCACTAAGGTAAAAAATAAAAATCAGATTTTTTTTTTTTGCTTGAAATCAAGTACCCTAACCTCCTAATATGCTACTTACATCGACCCCAGTGCGTAACTGGTACTTAATTTATCGACACTGAAAGGATGAAAGGCAAAGTTGAACTCAGAACGTAACGGCAGACGAAATATGGCTACGCATTTCGCCCAGTGTGCTAACGTTTCTGTCAGCTCGCCACCTCTATATATATATATAGATTGGCCTGCATAGTTTTTTTTTTACTTATTACTAGCAGTATCGCCCGGCGTTGCTCGGGTTTGTAAGGGAAATAACTATATAAGCATTTTTAGAGATGTAAAGTATAATAGCCATCTCAATATGGCTAACCACAAAGGGGGGGTGTTACTGTAGTTTTTTACGTTCTGAGATTTAATAATAAATTTTTAGAGTTACTTCCCTTATATATGCCAAAAATGCATTAAAAATGGGAAAAATTGATGGTAAATTTTTTTTTAAATCGTAGACTCATCGTAGATGCGTGCTAATACCCAGAAGGGCTCGATATGAATCATGACTATAAGATACCCGGTTTTGGTTAAACTGCACCGCAAAATATGGGAGTAGTTAGGAATCAAAATCGTAGGAGACAGACAGCACACAACCTCTCTTTTATATATAAAGATACATTGATTATTCATTTTTGTACTTTTTGTGATCTAGTTATATCATCATCATCATCATCATCATCGTTTAACGTCCGCTTTCCGCGCTAGCACGGGTTGGACGGTTCGACCGGGTCTGGGAAGCCAGGGGCCGCTCCAGGCTCCAGTCTGAATCTGGCAGAGTTTCTACGGCTGGATGCCCTTCCTAACGCCAACCACTCCGTGAGTGGATTGGGTGCTTTTTACGTGCCACCTGCACAGGGGCCGGAGGGTCGGCATCGGTCACGATCGGTTCGAGCTTTTAACGTGTCAGCGGCACGGGTGCAACGAGGTCCGGGGTACTTTGGGGATCGGGGTACTTTGGGGATCCAGGGTACTTTGGGGATCCGGGGTACTTAGAATGGGTAGGGGGTATGTGGAATTGCTGCAGAAAGCAGCCCGGGTCTTTGTAGTCACAGCATATCTCCAGAGATCTCGGTCCTTCGCCATTGCCTCAGTGAGGCCCAATGCTCTGAGGTCATGCTTGACTACCTCATCTCATGTCTTCCTGGGTCTACCTCTCCCCCTGATACCTTCAACTGTTTGGGAGTGGCACTTCTTCACACATCTCTCTTCATCCATCCGCAGCACATGACCATACCATCGCAAGCGTCGCTCTTGCACACCACATCTGATGCTTCTTATATCCAGCATTTCTCTCAGGATGCTTACACTCTGTCTTGCGTGCACACTGACACTACACATCCAGCGGATCATGCTAGCTTCATTTCTTTCAAGTCTACGCATGTTTTCTGCAGTCACAGCCCATGTTTCATTACCGTGAAGCATGGCAGTTCGCACACATGCATCATACAATCTACCTTTTGCTCTGAGGGAGAGACCTTTTGTTGCCAGTAGGGGTAGGAGCTTTCTGAACTTTGCCCAGGCTATTCGTATTCTAGTGGTGATACTCTCTGTGCATCCACCTCCGCTACTAACTTGGTCACCCAGGTAGCGGAAACTATCAACTACTTCTAGTTTCTCTCCCTGGAGTGTGATGGAATCTGTTTTCTGAGTGTCTGTTGTGTCTATTGTCCCTGTGCATCTGCTACACATGAAAGCTATCTTATCTGTTAATTCCCCTTTAATGTTGCTGCACCTCTTATGTGTCCATAACTTACATTGGGTGCATCTTATGGAGTTTCCTACAGGTTGAGCAGGGCCACCTACCCGAGGGGGTGTGTGCTGAGTACCTCTTGCTGCTTACTAATACTTTGGTCTTTGCTACATTTATTCTAAGGCCCTTTGATTCCAACCCTTGCTTCCACACCCGAAATTTCTCTTCTAGTTCCGGTAGTGATTCTGCTATGAGAGCTAGGTCATCAGCATAGAGGAGCTCCCAGGGGCATCCCGTTTTGAATTCCTCTGTTATTGCCTGAAGGACTATGATGAATAAAAGGGGACTGAGGGCTGAGCCCTGGTGCACACCTACTTCTACCCGGAATTCTTCACTATATTCGTTGCCAATCCTAACCTTGCTGACAGCCTCTCTATATAGAGCCTGTACAGCCCTTTTTAGCCATTCTTCAATCTCCAGTTTCCGCATCGACCACCAGATAAGGGAACGGGGAACCCTGTCAAAGGCTTTCTCCAAGTCTACAAAAGCTATGTAGAGGGGTTTATCTTTAGCTAGGTACTTCTCCTGCAGTTGTCGGACCAGGAATATAGCATCAGTGGTGCTTCTACCTGGTACAAAACCGAACTGCATTTCATCTAAACAAATTCTCTCCCTAATGAGATTGGTTATGACCTTGTTTTTAAAAAATATATTTTATTTTTTATTTATGTCTATCATTGTTTGAATTGCATAATAGTGGTTTTTCTCTAATTTATATATATATATATATATACACACATACATTATACATACACAAGAATAAAAGCAAGCACAAGAGCTAAGTGAACTAAAATAAAGGTTGAACTCTGAATTGTGAATCACCAAACTACTTGCTATTCATATTAAGTTTTGATTGACTTAGACTAAGGATCTACAGTTGGTCTACTAAACAGTGTATTGGATTACAATTTAAATCCCATCTTTGGCATTTTACTGTATCAACCTTAGCTGAAATTATGGTACTGTGCAATTTACCACTGTAAGAAGGAGCAGTATTATAAAATTAATGACTGTATTGTACTGAGTTATAATCCTCTCAGATTCCTGGATAAAGTATATCTATAATAATAATAATGAAATTATTGTATACAGTGCTCAGGTACACCACAACTTGTCAGAGTATATGCAGTAATGTACAAATGTCTGGAAAGCGAACAATGCATGAGTTAGATACATGCTTGTGTGTATATGGAGGGGAGAAAATCAGGTGTAGTGTTGGCGAATCTCAGAAAGCATGGAAGTTTTGAAGGATGCAGTGCTCCGACAACTAACAACTGATGCCGGCAGTTTGTTCCATGCTTCAGCAACTCTCAGCGTGAAAAAAATATTTCCTGAAGTCATGGGAGCTGTGCTGTTTTCTTACTTTGTAAATATGTCCACGGGTGTTAGATGGGTGGAGTTTGAAAAGGTGCTCAGAGTTATTGTTTGAACGATGGTTGATAATTTTATGGGTGTCTGCCAAGTCAGCTGCCAGACATCGGAGTTTCAATGTGTCCATAAGTCTGTAACTTATTGGTTTTACTAAGTCATTCCAACTAAAATTAATATTTGTTGTTTCAAAGGTGGTGAGCTGGCAGAATCATTAACATGCTGGGCAAAGTACCTAGTGCAATTCTGTCAGTCTTTATGTTCTGAGTTGAAACTCTGTTGTGGTCAGCTCCGCCTTTCGTCCTTTTGGTGTCGATAAAATAAGTATCAGTTGAGCACAGGGGTTGATGTAACTAACTTATTCCTACCCTGTGATTGTTGGCCTTCTACCAAAATTTGAACCCAATATTTAATGTTTCAAATGCCTGGAGAGATATTTTCAAAAGAGAAACAATAGGCGCAGGAGTGGCTGTGTGGTTCCGGGTTCAGTCCCACTGCGTGGCACCTTGGGCAAGTGTCTTCTGCTATAGCCCCAGGCCGACCAATACCTTGTGAGTGGATTTGGTAGACGGAAACTGAAAGAAGCCTGTCGTATATATGTATGTGTGTGTATGTGTTTGTGTGTCTGTGTTTGTCTCCCTAGCATTGCTTGACAACAAATGCTGGTGTGTTTACGTCCCTGTCACTTAGTGGTTCAGCAAAAGAGACCGATAGAATAAGTACTGGGCTTACAAATAATAAGTCCCGGGGTCGATTTGCTCGACTAAAGGCGGTGCTCCAGCATGGCCGCAGTCAAATGACTGAAACAAGTAAAAGAGAGTAATCTCCTGCTAACAAGCAAGTTGTACGTATTTTTTATTTTGTTTTCACAGATAAAATGGAGCAGAAAAATAAAATAATGCAAAAGAAAAAATCCTCAAAAAATAGAGGATTTGGAATTATTACCCATCAATCCACTTTAAAGTCATTAAATCGGTATTCAAGCAAATCTGAAGCTGACATTCAAAGAAAACAAACAAATATGCAACTAACAGATGCAATCACGCAATTAGCTAGTACTGAGGATGATGCAACAAGCAGTGTATCCGAACCAGATGATGTAATGATAGAAAATTTAAAAAATGAACAATCAATGATAAGCTTACAACAAAATTATAGTCAACCAGAATTTTTTATAATTGAAAATTCAGAAGAACCCATCAATTTAGCATACAGAATGTCAAAAGTAAAATTCAAGGAGGGTCTTGAACACGTCTTGGAGAAGCAAGGTAAGATATTTAAGTACAATTATTTATGATTTGCACCATTCAGGGTGATAAGAGTAACACAAGTGGTAGAATGGTATTAAGGCGGCGAGCTGGCAGAAACGTTAGTACGCCGGGCGAAATGCGTAGCCCCATTTTGTCTGCCGTTACGTTCTGAGTTCAAATTCCGCCGAGGTCCACTTTGCCTTTCATCCTTTTGGGGTCGATAAATTAAGTACCAGTTATGCGCTGGGGTCGATGTAATCGACTTAATCCGTTTGTTTGTCCCCTCTGTGTTTAGCCCCTTGTGGGCAATAAAGAAATGGAAGCACTCCGTCGGTTACAACGATGAGGGTTCCGGTTGATCCGACCAATGGAACAGCCTGCTCGTGAAATTAACGTGTAAGTGGCTGAGCACTCCACAGACACGTGTACCCTTAACGTAGTCCTCGGGGATATTCAGCGTGATACAGAGAGTGACAAGGCCGGCCCTTTGAAATACAGGTACAACAGAAACAGGAAGAAAGAGTGAGAGAAAGTTGTGGTGAAAGAGTACAGCAGGGATCACCACCATCCCTGCCGGGAGCCTTGTGGAGCTTTAGGTGTTTTCGCTCAATAAACACTCACAACGCCCGGTCTGGGAATTGAAACCGCGATCCTACGACTGCGAGTCCGCTGCCCTAACCACTGGGCCATTGCGCCTCCACTAATAAAGAAATAACAAGTGGTAGAATGGCATATCAAATCAAAATACTTTCCAGTACTTGGTTATATTTATTTTGTCTTCTGAGTTCAAATCTTGCTGAACCAATTCAGTTCTTGCTTTTTCTCATTGCAATGTCAAAAATTAAGGGCCAATCAAGCACAGTGGGCTAAAGAGATTGGTCGATGTCAATCTTTTTATTATTTCCCTCCCTAAAAGTTGTGTTTGTGTTTGGAATCATTATTTGTATTATATTAGGGCAGCAGAAGATAGAACTGGTTGCAATACAGCTTTCATACCCACTGATATTCAGTTACTTTATGATCTGAGCTTAAAATCTCTTTTTGAGGGTATAAATAAAATAAGTACCAGTAATATACCGAGATAATTTCAAGCAAACTATTTTGTAGATGTGTGGTCTTGTGCCTATAATACAAGAAACCATTTAAAATAATAACAATAATGAAATTATTGTATACAGTGCTCAGGTGCACCACAACTTGTCAAAAGTGCGTATAAAGCATATGCAGTAATGTACAAATGTCTGGGAAGTGAACAGTGTATGAGTCAGAGACATGCTTGCGTGTGTATGGAGGGGAAAAAATCAGGTGTAGTGTTGGCGAATCTCAGGAAGCATGGAAGTTTTGAAGGATGCAGTGCTCCGACAAATAACAACTGATGTCGGCAGCTTGTTCCATTCTTCAGTAACTCTTAGCGTGGAAAAATGTTTCCGAATATCATGGGAGCTGTGCTGTTTTCTGACTTTGTAAATATTTTACATGTACAAAGCTTTTAGTTTATTAATCTTTCTTAAATAATTTTAATGAATGCTTGCGATTTACACAGCTTAATAGGAAACATTCTTTCAGATGTTTCCTTTAGATGATTAACTCTTTATATCATTGACAGTGTCGCAAAGAGACTGGCCTCAACTTGTTGATATCAATTTTTTTCCGAAGAGATGTTCTCAAAATTTATTAAAATAGCAATTGTCTCCCTTGTATTGAACATTTACAAATTTATTGTTTAGCCTTAAAATAATAAAATAATAATGAAATTATTGTATACAGTGCTCAGGTGCACCACAACTTGTCAGAAAGTGCATATAAAGTACATGCAGTAATGTAGAAATGTCTGGAAAGTGAACATGCTTGTGTGTGTATGGAGGGGAGAAAATCAAGTGTAGTGTTGGCGAATCTCAGGAAACATGGAAGTTTTGAAGGATGCAGTGCTCTGACAACTAACAACCGATGCCGGCAGTTTGTTCCACGCTTCAGCAACTCTCAGCGTGAAAAAATGTTTCCTGAAGTCATGGGAGCTGTGCTGTTTTCTTACTTTGTAAATATGTCCACGGGTGTTAGATGGGTGGATTTTGAAGAGGTGCTCAGAGTTATTGTTTGTGCGATGGTTGATAATTTTATGGGTGTCTGCCAAGTCAGCTGCCAGACGTCGGAGTTTCAATGTGTCCATGCCCAGGGAAGTAAGGCGTTCAGGATATGGCAAATGCCTGATGGAGGGTATTCTTTTGGTTGCACGTCACTGAACAGCTTCCAGACAATTGATGTCCTGGGCAAGATAGGGGTTCCAGACCGGTGATGCAAATTCCAGGTGAGGTCTTACCATATCTATATAAAGCCGCAGATAGAATGAATGAAGGCTACATAAAACGGCCTGTGGTCTTATTTCATCCAACATGCCAAATTTTTACGGAATGTGTGATGTTAAAGATTCCGTCATTTGGTAAAAAAATAAAATTTTGTCCAAGTATATTTCAAGTAGTAAATATTTTCCACTTTCCTCAATGAATAAAACCAGAGAAATTAATAAATCTCATACGCTCTTATAATATTGTTTAGAGCTCTCAACCATTTTCTTTTTTATCTAAGTTTTATTTCTAGTGTTTGAGTACTTTTGTTTAACCTTTTTTTATACATACACACACACACACACACACAACATACACACATACATGCACCACTCCCAATTATATATTTCCATTGCATTAATTCAAATTTATAAAAATATACACACATATATGCACATCCACACATATGTGCACACACACACACACAACCATGTGCACTCAATTGTTCATATTTGCACATATGTACACATGGTTATGTATGTGTGTGTGTTATGGAATTTCACATATTTTGGTGCCAGATTTAGTGCATGGCATTTTGGGTTTGGTTTGTGTATCTATCTATATCACCGTGAGTGACCAGGCTATCAGATGTTGCTACACCTCGCTGGCCACAATGCACTTCGCATTGTTTTAGCCTTCAAATGATGCCACCCCGCTGGCTACGCGAGCAGGCCAATCTATATATTTGATTGCTATTTTATTCTGTTGCACTCTTCTAGCCATTTGATGTTTAAAAAATAGTTTTATAGAAACTTTTTTCAAAATCCCTACACTAACAAACTAAACTATATCTCTTCCTGCACTGTGCTTATCTCTCACTCTCCAATTCTGTCCTCACGGCACTGCCCATTGTTTCATTGCTATCTCGTAGTCCCTCACCCTCTATATACTCAAGTTTCCACCAGTCACTGCATTACTCTTGGCCTTATACTTCTTTGGCCACTTATATTATGACCTCTGTTCCTTGAGGGTATGCCCTGACACCTGCCGCCATCTACCTCTCTCTTCCTTTACCATCCCGTTTACATTCTGATTCCTGTTCCTTGAGTATGCCCCAGCACTTTGCTATCATCTCTCTCTTCCCTCAGGCTGGATAACCAGGTACAACAGCACACCTGTTTCTGTCCTCATTCTTGATCACTTTCTCTTTCTGGCTGGGTAACCATGCACCTCCTCTACAAGACACCTGTTTCTGTCAAACTAACTTTTCATCATCTGACACAAGATCACCTCCTCTCCTCTTAAAACATCTTTGCTTTGCAAATTATTTAGTGACTCTGCTAGTGTTGGTGCCACATAAAAAGCATCCAGTCCACACTGTAAAGTCGTTGGCATTTAGAAAGGCATGCAGCTGTAAAAACCATGCCAAAACTGGCTTTTCCTGTGCTTTTACCACATAAAAAGCACTGTCCATTCTGCTGCAAAATCCATGCCAAAACAGACACAAAAGTTAAGTGCAATCTCCTGTCAACCCATCCAACCATGGAAGGCAGACATTAATCGATGATGATGATATTAATTTGTGTAGGTTGAACTATGTAAAATGTTAGAGAAAGAAACCTAACAGCTTTGCAATATGTACTAATACATACGTCTAAAGCAAAGTTTTCTCAGGGCCCCTTACAATTCTTTTGTGAATGCCCAGTTTATTATTTTGTAGCATGGACCACCACTACACCACCCCAATCTCATATGGAACTTGGTTGAGAAAACACTGGTTTGCATGAATGATCAATTCTGGAAAGGGAGGGATTAGCAAAAAATACTTACCTGTTAAGGAAATCTGGTCGTACCACAATTACTCTGAAGCCAGAATTGCTTCCAGCAACCAGGCTAACCAAACAGTTCAACCCTTCAGCTGCATAGCATGTCACACGTGGTACTTGCCGATTTTTACACCATTAAATGTACAACAATTCTTTCATTATAACAAATTATGTTTAAATAATTAATAAACAAAACAAAACAGGTTGTTTCTATGTGAATTTTCTGTTTATTTGTTTTACTTTACAATATGTAATACACAAGGGTGGACAAAATAGGTATACTGTTGCTTAAAATGAGTAAGATTTTCATTTCGCGATTTCTTTTTTACGATTGCTCAATATGAGCAGAAAGTTTTCATTTTCCTATTTGTCCACTGCTGGATGCTCCTGCCTGGCCAGCTCCTATCAAACCCATGCCAGCATGGAAAGGAAAGGCAAAAGTAGGTAATATGAGTGATATATATTTTTTTTTGTGTATTTGTGTTTTATAGTTGCTTAATATGAGTGAAAAGTTTTTAGTGACTAGTTCATTGTAAGTTCTATTTATTAATTTCTGGAGTCTGGGTAAATGTTTGAGCCCTTTGTGCATAGCAGATGGATCCAATTTGCTCAAATTTATTATGTACTGTAAATAATAGTTTATCTTTGTAGGACTGGTTTCTGATATTCAATATTTTCTGACTAGCTATTTCTGCATTCTTTGTTTACCAGTACTTCTTGATCCATTTTCATTCCTTCTTGGTTCACTTTCAAACTTTATAATAAATATCTGAAATTAGAAATAATTATTATACAAAGACTTATATGTATGTTTATGTATATATATATACAAATTGAGATAGGGGTTGTGAGTGCAACCCACCATCCAATATACTGCCAGTAAAGCACCCAACAAAGTTAATACATAAATGTTAAGAATTGCGATGCAATTAATTCATTTATTGTATTATATGGGCGAAGGTAAAATGTTTTACCACAAATTAATAATACAAAATAAGGAAATGGAGAAATACATCTAAATCAATAATCAACTACCAGATAATACCCATTCACATAATTTATTAACCAACTACATATGAACATCAAGATCAAACACAATAATACAAAACAAAACTGCACATCAATGAGTAATATGATACAATAAGTACAAGAGGGAGAGAGAGAAAACAAACTGTAGAGTGGACTGTAGGTATTTGACACCTATTACTAGCATTGGTGATGGTCATTACCAGTAGCCCTTAACTATAATTACATCTTTATAATTATTTTCTTTTCTTTTTTTTATTTTTCTTTTACTTGTTTCAGTCATTTGACTGCGGCCATGCTGGAGCACCGCCTTTGGTCGAAGCAAATGACTTATTCTTTGTAAGCCCAGTACTTATTCTATCAGTCTCTTTTTGCTAATGCTAGGGGGACAAACACAGACACACAAACACACACACACATACATATATATATATACATATATACGACAGGCTTCTTTCAGTTTCCGTCTACCAAATCCACTCACAAGGCATTGGTCGGCCCAGGGCTATAGCAGAAGACACTTGCCCAAGATGCCACGCAGTGGGACTGAACCCGGAACCATGTGGTTCGTAAACAAGCTACTTATCAAAAAAAAATGAAGGCTATCTTTTGTTTTGAGTCGACAATTTATAAACAGACTGCTTCACTAATTTCCGTGAGGACATGATGTCTTATCAGCTGTGTGTTGTCTTGTCATCTGCGTGCTTGTTCTTATGTGTATGTGTAGAATGTAGATTAAACAAAAACAATGTTGCATTTTAAACTTGCATATATGTTCTTACCTGCTTCATCATCGTCATCATCGAATTCCTCTGTCAAAGGCTTTCTCCAACTCAACAAAAGCCAAGTACGGTGGTGCTTCTGCCTGGCATAAAACCAAACTGCATCTCATCTAAGCAGACTCTCCCTAATGAGATGGACTATGACCCTCACTGTGACCTTCATCACCTGATCCAGCAGTTTAATACCCTTGTAGTTATTTCTATCTAGAGCATCACCTTTACCCTTGTAGCAGATGACTATGGTGCTGCTATGCCAGTCATTGGGTATGGCTCCATCATGAACTACCTGGTTTACAATGCGGGTGACTAGGCCATAGCCCACACCACCAGATACTTTAATCATCCCAGCAGCGATTCCTGATGGGCCAGGTTCTTTCCCTGTCTTCATATCCTTAATTGCTTTATCTACTAAGGAGCTGTCTATTGGGATAGCTGGTCCCTCTACTGGGTCAACATTTGGCAGTCTTTCATAATGGCTTCTCCAAGTCTCTTTGTTTGCAGAATTGTAGTGGAAAACTAACTCAGGAATGCAGAGATTCTACTCCCTGAGATCTCTTTTGGAGTCCCCATTCCCCCATTACCACAGAAGATTGAAAATGAGGGACACCAATGAGGTTATGAGAATGTCATTTGTTTTGTTAAAGTTGAAAGTATAGAAGGGGCATTAGTTCTTGAACCATTGTTCTTGGACTTAGAAACAATGGCGTAATTGACTCCCATTAAAATAGAAAGCAGTTCCACCTTTCTAAAGTTCTTCAGGCTGTTACTTAATATCTCAATAAAGCCTCCAACTCTCCTCTCAGAGCTTACAGTACAAGAGGAAATAAGGATATCTTCATATAAAGAAATCATTGGAACTTTGTAATCACTATAAAGTTGTGAATTGTGTGCACTATTTGCTAATGTGTCTGCATTTTGAATGAAAAATAATTTAGGTTTACCAACGAGAGTTGGGCATTTGTTGGGGGAAAACATTGGTAATAACTCTGTTAGTGAGATAGTTTCATCAGAGCATTGAATAGTACTAGACTGTAATCCTTGGGTTAGAATAATACAAGCAAAAGAAGCACATTTTGAATGGTCCAGTTTGCTGACGTCGTTAAATATCTGTCTGAAGTCACAAGCCTTCAAGTTGTTCCGAGTGATAACTTTAAATCCATACATCTTAAGTGTATCCGACATAGAATGTACCTCTTCTCTCGAGATTTCGCGAGCATTACCAAATGACAATACTTCATTGTTAATGACTAGAGCATAACCTTTTGTAGGATATTCCATATTATATACTAAATGCTCTGGTGAGTAAGGTATATCATGTCCATTTAAACTAATATCATCTAGACTGTGGTCAACAGGTACACTGTCTGTATATACTTTTTCGGTTCTTTGAATACTGGCAGATGACATGGTTGTTTTTCTGTTTGCTGTTATAAATATATGTAAATAAATTCAGATATTTTTTGTATTTTGAGATGGCTGCAGATTCAAGCAGCTACAAAAGAAAAAAAGTGAGAAACATTTTAAAAATGAGTTACAAAATTTGAAAATTAACATTTAATCATTTGTATAAATCAAATATTTCAGTTTCCAGTAATATGCTACTTAGCACTGATTCCTTATAGTGCTCTTCATCCTTGAAGACAATACTTTCAGTGGGATAGACACATTATTACCTTATAGTGCTCTTCATCCTTGAAGACAATACTTTCAGTGGGATAGACACATTATTATAATAACTTACAAGACCTATGGAAATATTAGGTTCTATAAGATTCATATTATTTTGATTTTATATACATCTTCATAACATTGTTTCATTCTGTTAAAAGTTTTTTCTTTGTGTATGAAGAACAATGGAGTTGGTTGTGATTTTTGATTGAACAAAATTTTATTCTTTTTGTACACAAACACAGATATCTGTTTCTTTATAACCCACAAGGGGCTAAACACAGAGAGGACAAACAAGAACAGACAAACAGATCAAGTCGATTACATCGACTCCAGTGCGTAACTGGTACTTAATTTATCGACCCCGAAAGGATGAAAGGCAAAGTGGACCTCGGTGGAATTTGAACTCAGAACGTAACGGCAGACGAAATACGGCTACGCATTTCGCCCGGCGTGCTAACGTTTCTGCCAGCTAGATATCGTTGTTACTACAAATGACAAGACATTAAAAGACTCTTGAATGTTATCGTTCTTGATGTAGTTGTGGCAGCAGAATCTAGTTGAATGAAGTAATCTATGCAAGAAAGTTCAGAGATAGGAAATATAGAAATAGCAACTAAGTGATGGCTTTCAGTCATGTGGCGTAGAGCAGGGTTAGCAAGCTGTTTTTATAACTGGTACGCTAGACATTCTGGAAACATCCAAGAGAAACGCGAAGCTTCTTGAATAATTAAGAATCACATCTCATGACTCATGTCTCAAGAAACTTAGTAAAGGGGGGTTACTCTATACACTTTCTTGCAAGGGAGATCATTCAACTACATAGGACCACTACAAAACTTAGGAAAAAATGGTCACTGAATCTTTCAAAAGCTTGAGTAGATTTAATTACTGACGAAACAGAGGTTACCTCACAACATATTACACAATCGTTAGTTATACGCTTTACATCATCTACAGAGTAAGGTCGTGTGATCCCAGGATGACACAGCGCTGCATGAATACGATACAGTTCATTATCAGTCGTAGCTGCACAATAAAGCATCAGATACAACATTAAACTTGCCTTGGCGGTAAATGATATCAAATTTATACTGGGCTAGTTCGATTCGCCAACGCATTATCTTTCCGTTTTTAGATTTACTGCGCTTCTGAAAATTAAACAAAAGCCACACTGTTTTGATCAGTTATTAGTGTGAAGTTACGTCCAAGAAGAAAATGATACCATTTTCTCAGATTCCACAATCGCTGTCGCCTCTTTTTCAATACAAGAATAACGACGCTCATATGGGTTGAGGGTTCTTGAATAAAAAAAATGCAATTGGCTTCCCGTTTTGGTGTAAAATGCCAGATATAGCTACCTCTGATGTGTCTGTTTCTATTGAGAAAGGAAGGCTTGACAGCTAAAAGCATGACAGTGCCCTTTTTTCACTTAGCCCTTCGGACCGATTTTGGCCAATTGTTTTGGTACTACACCCCTAAAAACCATGTGAGAAATCTTTGAGTAAAAAAAAAAGCCCCCAAAAAAACGATTATTTTCAGACGAAACGGTGTGATTTAAGGGAGATTTATTTGACTCTTGTTTCTAGCACATCCTGTAACCACCTTGATCGTTTCTTTGTTAATCTCACATATATTGATGTTTTTCAATATTTCTTAGTTAAAATAAATTATCTTTTACATATCTCTTATTTAAATTGCTGGATCAATGACCGTCTCAGATTATCCAGTATTTTGAAATTATAAAATGGTGAGGATTGAAAAAATCATAAATTAAAAATCTTTTTTTATAATATCACAAATGTGTTCATGGGAGAAAAATATTGAAAAAACATCAATACATGTGAGGGTGACAAAGAAACGAGGAAGGTGGTCGTGGGATGTGCTAGAAACAATAGCCAAATCTCCCTTAAATCACACAACTTTTCGTTTGAAAGTATTTACAAATTTATTTTTTTACTGAAAAGGCTTCTCACGTGGTTTTTAAGTGCCCCCAAAATCGGTCTGGAGTGTGAGGTGAAAAAAAAATTGGATAAATCCCCATCAAAACAGAAAATCAACATGTACAAATTACCTTCGACGGCGATAAGCCCCCGTTACATTTGGGAGCTCTAAGTGACATTACACCGAGGTTGTTTGAAAATTTAAGCTCTGACTGTAAACCCATAGTTTACGCAATTAGATGGATATCCACTGCCAAATATGCATGACATGGTCGCAAACATAGCTCAGTTTAATTATTTTAGCACACTAGATCTCAAAAGTGCTCATCATCAAGTTGAGGTTCCAGTTGAAAGATCGACCTTACATGGCTTTCGAAGCGCAGGGAAAATTATATCAAAGCAAACGTATTGCTTTCGGACTTACAAATGTAGTGATCGATAATATAATCGAAAGCCATAATTGTAGAGCTACTTTTGCATATATCGACAACATAACTGTGTGTGGTAAATCGAAGAAAGAACATGATCGAAATTTAAAGCATTTTCTTCAAGTTGCTAAGGACTGTAATTTAATTTTTAATGATACCAAATGCATTTACAGCACTACACAGATTCGATTGCTTGGCTGAAACCTGACCCTGACCAAGTAAAACCCTTACTAGAACTACCTATTCCTAGTACACACAAAGCATTGAGTCGAATTGCTGGTCTATTTGCGTATTATTCTGAATGGATTCCCAAATTCTCTGACAAGATAAAACCGTTGATTGATACTAAATATTTTCTTTTGAGTGAAAAAGCCTTGCTTTTAGCTGTCAGAAGTGAAAGTTGTCAACTTCGTGTATTTACGTCGAGCTGGCTGACAGCATGACAGTGCCGAAAATCCAACTTAAATGAGCTGTCCAGTTCCGAACCTCCGCCAATTTGCTTTCATCATCATCATTATTAATTATTATTATTATTATTATTATTATTATTATTAGTAGTAGTAGTAGTAGTAGTAGTAGTAGTAGTAGTAGTAGTAGTAGTAGTAATAGTAGTAGTAGTAGTAGTACATGGCTTTCGAAGCGCAGGGAAAATTATATCAAAGCAAACGTATTGCTTTCGGACTTACAAATGTAGTGGTCGATAATATAATCGAAAGCCATAATTGTAGAGCTACTTTTGCATATATCGACAACATAACTGTGTGTGGTAAATCGAAGAAAGAACATGATCGAAATTTAAAGCATTTTCTTCAAGTTGCTAAGGACTGTAATTTAATTTTTAATGATACCAAATGCATTTACAGCACTACACAGATTCGATTGCTTGGCTGAAACCTGACCCTGACCAAGTAAAACCCTTACTAGAACTACCTATTCCTAGTACACACAAAGCATTGAGTCGAATTGTTGGTCTATTTGCGTATTATTCTGAATGGATTCCCAAATTCTCTGACAAGATAAAACCGTTGATTGATACTAAATATTTTCTTTTGAGTGAAAAAGCCTTGCTTTTAGCTGTCAGAAGTGAAAGTTGTCAACTTCGTGTATTTACGTCGAGCTGGCTGACAGCTGAAAGCATGACAGTGCCGAAAATCCAACTTAAATGAGCTGTCCAGTTCCGAACCTCCGCCAATTTGCTTTCATTAATAATAATAATAATAATAATAATAGTAATAGTAGTAATAGTAGTAATAGTAGTAGTAGTAGTAGTAGTAGTAGTAGTAGTAGTAGTAGTAGTAGTAATAATAAATAATAATAATAATAATAATAAATAATAATTAATAATAATAATAATAATAAAAATAATAATAAATAATAATAATAATAATAATAATAATAATAAATAATAATAATAATAATAATAATAATAATAATAATAATAATAATAATAAAAAAAACAGACTAATCGGAAAATCCATCATTTCATTTTTTTTTTTTTTTCCATAAAAAGATGGGAAAAATCCTCGTCAAATCGGAGAAAATCCAACTTAGGTGAGCATCCTGATCCGAAATTCCGCCAACAGATTCGGAATTTCTATTACCGAAAATATTAGGATGAGGAGAGAAAAGGGCGGAGATGGGGCAGGTGTTCGCCTGTTCGACATCTCCATTTATTAACGTCGAATGTATACAAGTACATATTGAATGTCCTTGATCTCTTCGGCAGAAGAAAAACATCAATATTTAATATGTACATATTCATAAACATTGCCTTTGTAATTACTGGTTAGTTGGCTCAAAGTATACTACAACTGTAAAACGTCTTCAAAAATTAAAAATTCCTGGGAGAGAGGTGGATTCTCTTGGAATTCATTCCCACTACATTGTATATTGGGCAACTGTCTTCTGTTGTCAGCATAGTTAATTTCGTGATTGATTTGTATACACAATTTAAATAAAGCATTTAACGTATTCATTTAACGAAAATATAATCGAAAAATATAATCGATATCTGCGTTGTACGAAATAGTTGTGTGAAATAAATTGGATGACATAAAACGAAAGACTGGGAAAATAATCAGAAAAATATTCTCAGTATTCTGTTCTGTTACAGTTTAAATTTTTTCAAATACCAACCGAAGTATTAACTCTTTGTAATGGACAATATACTCAAAATGTTTTCTGCGGTGTAATTCCGTCCATCAAAAGGAAAAGAACCATATATATATACATATGACCCACCGGCGATCCCCACCGAAAGATCGCCCTTCAGCAACTGTTACGGAAATCCCCGAAATCGAATCTTGATCGGAAATTTCTCCGCCCCCACAGGTAAAAAAAAGGTGGGTCATATATATATATATATGGTTCTTTTCCTTTTGATGGACGGAATTACACCGCAGAAAACATTTTGAGTATATTGTCCATTACAAAGAGTTAATATTTCGGTTGGTATTTGAAAAAATTTAAACTGTGTCCGAACAGAATACTGAGAATATTTTTGCTTAAAAATTTAGGGTAAATATTTTTCTGATTATTTTCCCAGTCTTTCGTTTTATGTCATCCAATTTATTTCACACAACTATTTCGTACAACGCAGATATCGATTATATTTTTCGATTATATTTTCGTTAAATGAATACGTTAAATGCTTTATTTAAATTGTGTATACAAATCAATCACGAAATTAACTATGCTGACAACAGAAGACAGTTGCCCAATATACAATGTAGTGGGAATGAATTCCAAGAGAATCCACCTCTCTCCCAGGAATTTTTAATTTTTGAAGACGTTTTACAGTTGTAGTATACTTTGAGCCAACTAACCAGTAATTACAAAGGCAATGTTTATGAATATGTACATATTAAATATTGATGTTTTTCTTCTGCCGAAGAGATCAAGGACATTCAATATGTACTTGTATACATTCGACGTTAATAAATGGAGATGTCGAACAGGCGAACACCTGCCCCATCTCCGCCCTTTTCTCTCCTCATCCTAATATTTTCGGTAATAGAAATTCCGAATATTTTCGTTAAATGAATACGTTAAATGCTTTATTTAAATTGTGTATACAAATCAATCACGAAATTAACTATGCTGACAACAGAAGACAGTTGCCCAATATACAATGTAGTGGGAATGAATTCCAAGAGAATCCACCTCTCTCCCAGGAATTTTTCTTTTGTTCCGGCCCGAGTCAAGCACTATTGTTTAAAGGACATGGACTGAGGAAGTGAATTTTCCGATGGCCTCTCCCCCACCCCCCTTTCGCGAGCGCGCATTTTTTTTTTGTCATATTCGTTTAGAGGAAGTTGTTTTATACCTATTACACTATTTTTTGTTTTTTATTTTTATGACCTGGTCAAACTCTTTAGTTTGACCGAATTGTTTTCTGAAGTGGTGAGGAGAAGACTGCCGGAAAGTTTGCACGATCCGTTTTTAGCTCCTCATAACTTTCAGGATCTAGTTTAGCACTCGGTCGCCAAAATGATTTTTTTTTTCACTGGATTCCTATGTTCAATGACGGAGATTCGAAATACGCCAAATTTTTTATTTTAAACTTTTTACGAATTTTTTTTTCAAACTACGTGGGAAAAAACGGAGATTAAGAATATGGGGTTGGGGGTAAACAAAGGATCTCTTTAGTTTCACTCACAGATTAAAAAAGTTTTTTAACTAAACAGTTTGAAACTTCGTATACTGGTGTAATTTCTCATTCTGAACACGATTTACTTTCAACATTGTTGATAAAATTTCATATTTTAGAAGTTGTTTCGTGTTGAAGTTGTATTTGGGTAATTTTAACTAATCAACGACGTGTATCAGCCGAAGAAAGCTATTGCTCTAATCGAAGAGCAAGAACTTCCAGGTCATCTATTTACCGTAAATCCTCGAGTATAGTCCGCCTTTGAGTATATAATACGCAGGGGATTATTAGGGGGCTGTAACTCTGAAAAACCTAAACATTGTGTATAATACGCACCCCTTCTCGAACTTGAGTCAAGGAGGTCTATATAACGTCCTTGGCTTGTAAAAATGTATACGGTAACGTCCTTTATTATTATTGTATCTATAGCATAATGCAAACGTGTAGCATTTTTGTGCATTTTGTTTGCAGAAAATAAAGAAATAACAGTAATAACGTTTAATAAATGTTGCTTACTGCAAGTTATGGATGATTCTTTTATGACTTCATTGCTTTCAGGCTTAGCTTAAGGTATTTTCGCCCCCGACATCACAAAATGCGACTGAATAAACATTGCCTGACAGCAAATAGAAAGTCGGACATTGCTTAGAAAATAATTAGGTTAAACTAAATTTAGTATTTCAGTAGTAAATAATTTTTTCTATGCACATAGCGGAGACGTAACTCGACCCCACTTCCCGCACTTGAATTTTTTTTTTTATGGGAACCCATGTTTCCCGCTATGGAGATTCCGATTCCGAAAAAAAAAATCTGTAATTCTATTTTATTATTATCGAGCCAGTCGCAAGACAAAGTTAAGGGCGATACGGAAAGGTCTACTAGAGACGAAAGATTGCCAAGTTAAGAAAAACAACTGTAAGAAGTGCTAATTCTACACAAGGTTTATCATCTTTCCAGCTGAGCGTGAGTGAAGGGGTGTGTTGTCATGTATACGTACATGCATACAATTATTATCCAGAAAAAATAAAATGATCAAAACGAAAGATCCAAAAAACCTTGGACAATCTTTCGTCTCTAGTAGACCTTTCCGTCGATTTCCGTAAATTTTTTTTTTTTACATATGGGCTTGCGGGAACTTTTGAAGTAATGAGAGCGAAAGAGACTAAGAGAAAGCAATTGTATAACGAGGGAAGTTCTTTTGAAGTTACCGTGCATGGCAAGCATTGATGTACATGTGTGTGTGTGTGTGTGTGTTTGATAGGGTGTGGGTGACAGACAGTATGTTGTGTAAGTGAAGTGCTTCTGTTAGTGTGTGTGAAGAGACAGAGTAATGTGTGAAAGAAAGAGATAAGTGAAATTTTTTACTCGGTGTATGTGTATATGTATGTATATTACTTCAAAAGTTCCCCAAGCCCATATGTAAAAAAAAAAATTTTTTTTACGGAAATCGACGGAAAGGTCTACTAGAGACGAAAGATCGCCAAACCTTGAACGGAGCGGAGGCGTATCCCGACCCCTCCTCCACTCTAAAGAAAAAATGCAAAAATCGCAATTTCGGAATTCTAATTCCCCCCCACAACCACCAGCATCTCTTCATTTTTAAGTTTTTCCAGAGATGTTTTTAGGTTAATTAAATGCGTAGTAAAGTACAGATCGCCGTACAGAGATTAATTTGTAAAATTTCACTTTGCTGGGCGGAAGCCTTTTCTTTTCAATTACAGTTACTTTTTATGACAAAATATTGCCAATTTTTGAATACTCACTTCGTTTCGGTAGTCCCCAAAGGTGTAAATTAAGAAAGTATAAGCTAAAATCCGTTTAACGGTAATTCCTCTGGTATTTTGAACAAGCTGTCGTTTGATTCGGAGAAGTAATTTCACAGAGAAACAAATGCGCGGTCCACTCCCAATTATATATATTATGGACGACGAGAGATATGCGCATGCGCAGTTTTCGTTTTATAGCATTTCTGCGTTTCTAATGGTTGTATTATCTAGACTAGTTGCACCGGAAACATTTCTCCAGCTGCTGTTGATACACCAGGAGTCCAGACTGTGCCAGTGCTCTACACAAAATTTCAAACACTAAATCTAAAAATACTAAATATGTATATATATATATATATATGTATGTATGTATATATAGGTATATATGTATATATATATATATATGTATATATATATATATGTTTATATATATATATATATGTATGTATATATGTATGTATGTGCATATATATGTTTATATGTATATATATATATATGTTTATATATATATATATATGTATGTATATATGTATGTGCATATATATGTATGTATATATGTATGCATATATATGTATGTATATATATATGTATGTGCATATATATGTATGTATATATGTATGCATATATATGTATGTATATATATATGTATGTATATATATATGTATGCATATATATATATATGTATGTATATATATATGTATGTATATATATATGTATGCATATATATATATATATGTATGCATATATATATATATGTATGCATATATATATATATGTATGCATATATATATATGTATGCATATATATATATATATATACATATATACATATATGTGTATATATGCTTTATTAAAAGCAGTAGAAATTTAACAAAAGCTGTTACTCGGAGTTTCACGTTCCCGTTCGTCTGTCCGATGGTGCGTTTCTAAAGAAGCACCACAAATATATATATATATATATATATATATATATATATATATATATATATATATATATATAATATATATATATATATATATTTGTGGTGCTTCTTTAAAAACGCACCTCTGCAAGAAAATGACGCCTAATTAAAAAAAAGTTATGAAAATGGAAAATATATACAACATAAATGATGTATGCAAAAAATAAATTAGAAAGATTCATCCATTTTTTAAATATTTTATACAAGAAACAGAAACGGGGAACGGACATGTCGTATGATACAGGGAGCGGTAATTTACTTTCATCAGTCAGGTATTATTAATGATACAGGGAGCCCGACAATATCGTTTGCAAATTCTTGATTGTTTTTAATCGGATATTTCTACTGTGCACACTCGTTAGGGTAAAGAAATAGACATAATTTCGATATGGCTCGAATTTTGTCAACAAAAGAACTCAGTAATTTCAGTGGACAATTTTTGTTTTGTCAACCGTCAGCTGACAAAATAGGAAGAGAAAGCTAATGTGTTGTACGTGCTTGCGAGCTGGCAGAAACGTTAGCGCGCCGGGCGAAATGCGTAGCCGTATTTCGTCTGCCGCTACGTTCTGAGTTCAAATTCCGCCGAGGTCGACTTTGCCTTTCACTCGGGGTCGATATATAATCGTCGATATATAATCGACATAATCCGTTTGTCCTTGTTTGTCTCTCTGTGTTTAGCCCCTTGTGGGAAGTAAAGAAATATATAGGTGCGTGCTTGTTCCTGGGTGTGTTTTGCTGACTTCATTTATTTTGTATATATTTTCCGTTTTCATAACTTTTTTTAAAAAATTAGACGTCATTTTCTTGGAGAGGTGCGTTTCTAAAGGAGCGCCACATTTCTATATAAGGTATTGGTACTATTTAAGAAGAGTGGTCCCGGTGCGCACACTCGCGTACTCTTGCATCCGCGCTAGCTAGTCGTGACTAGTCGATCCTTACTTTGTGTTTTGGTTTTATTTACTGTTTAAAAAGAATTATTTACTTTGTGTAAAATAATTTTTTGTTTTGTGTTTTTGTGTTTTATTCACTTTGCTAGGTAGTCGTTGTAGGATCGACTAGTCACGACTAGCTAGCGCGGATGCGCGAGTGCGCGCACCGGGACCACTCTTCTTAAATAGTACCTAAGGTATTTGGATCGCCATCATTGGTATAAACTTTCATTAAAAGATATGGTTAATGTTTACGATATTATCCTGGAACGAAAAAAAAAACTGCAACAGGTGCAAAGTAAAAAAAAACTGTGTAGGAAACGAATATGAAACAAAAATGCGCGGAAAGCAATGGTGGGTTGGGGAAAGAACTTCGGAAAATTCACAAGATCTGAGTCTTTCCTACATAACTTTTAGGAAAATGTTTTTTTTTTTAATGAAATTTTATATAAATACCTTTCAACGGGCATACATTATGGTTATAAAGAAATTTGTGGGTAAAATCTTTTTTGAGAGGTAGGGAGAGAACTCTGAAAAATTCACAAGATCCAAGGAAAATAAATATCTTTTAATGAAATTGTATATAAATACCTTTCAAACGACATGTATTATGCATACCTTATGTGTCGTAAACCCCTTATTTTTGTTCAGACAAAAAAAAAAACGGCGGAGGACCCCAAAAAATGCATTTTTGAAGGTGAGGTGCAAGACTGCAATTAGCCCCCTAAAACGTAGGAATCCCCAAAAATATTTTTTAAAAAATACACTTTTCAAGGAGAGGTGTGACACTGCATTAGCCCCCCCCCCCCATTTTCCTTAAAGTTACGTGGGAAAAAATCGGATCTTGTGAAGTCCTCTCCCCACCCTTTCAGAAAAAATTTTACCACAAATTTCTTTATAATCGTAAACTATGCCATTTGAAAAAATTTTAATTTTTTAAATTTCATTAAAAAAAACCCATTTTCTTAAAAGTTATGAGGGAAAAACTCAGATCTTGTGAATTTTCCGACCACCCCATTGCTTTCCGCACATTTTGTTTTCATATTCGTTTTCCTACACATCTTTTTACACCCGTTGCACTAGTTTTTTTATTTTTTTTTTTTTATTTCGTTTCCAGGTAATATTGTAAACATTAACCAAAGATACCCATTTTCCTGAAAGTTATGAGCGAAAAAATCAAATCGCGTGAATTATCCCCAAATCCTCTCCCCACTCTTCATTAAAAGATATTTATTTTCCTCATAGTTATGGACGAAAACCTTGGATCTTGTGAATTTTTCAGAGTCCTCTCCCTACCCCCTCGAAAAAGATTTTACCCACAAATTTCTTTATAACCGTATTGTATGCCGTTTGAAAGGTATTTATACCTTTCATGACATTGGACTTCATTTGATGTGCTTTTTGTGGGTGTGGTGACATTGAGTATTTCTGTTGACTTGATTGCTGCTTCATTTCTGGGTTATAGCCATAGCACCAGCTTTCATCACATTTGATGACCTTCAGAAAAAGATTCAGATCAACTGTCTTTTCAGTTCATGTCATGTATTCAGTTGTGACTACTTTTGATCTCGCATACACAAGTGAGAGACACATTTTACTGCAACTCTTTTTGTTTGCAGTTGCTTGCTCAAAATTCGTTGGCAGGAGCTTCAGGACACACCAGTCATATTAACAAGTTCACCAATTGTTCAATGGCAGTCCTCCGAGATCAGTTCATGAATTTTCATAATGTTTTCATTCATTTCGGAGGTCAATGGTCACTCCGAACAAGATTGGTCTTCAGTTGACAAGTGACCATTCCTAAAGCATGAAAACCACTTGTAAGCTTGTGTTTTGCTCATGGCAATGGCCTTGTAAGCAGTTTGAAGCATGGCAACTGTTTCGCCTGCCATTTTTCCCAGCAGAAAATAGAATTTTACTTTTGAAAAGTAAAGGCGGCGAGCTGGCAGAAACGTTAGCACGCCGGGCGAAATGCTTAGCGGTATTTCGTCTGCCACTATGAACTGAGTTCAAATTCCGCCGAGGTTAACTTTGCCTTTCATCCTTTTGGGGTCGATTAAATAAGTACCAGTTACGCACTGGGGTCGATATAATCGATTTAATCCGTTTGTCTGTCCTTGTTTGTCCCCTCTGTGTGTAGCCCCTTGTGGGCAGTAAAGAAATAAGAAAATAGAATTTCACAGAAGCACACTGTTCCTTTGTTTCAGCCATCACAAAAATCAACAAAAATTACCTTTTACGTTTAGTTGTGATACCTGTGCCGGTGGCACGTAAAAAGCACCATCCGAACGTGGCCGATGCCAGCGCCGCATTGAGTGGCTTCTGTGCCGGTGGCACGTAAAAAGCACCATTTGAACGTGGCCGATGCCAGACTCCCTTGGCACCTGTGCCGGTGGCACGTAAAAAGCACCCACTACACTCACGGAGTGGTTGGCGTTAGGAAGGGCACCCAGCTGTAGAAACACTGCCAGATCAGACCAGAGCCTGGTGCAGCCTCCTGGCTTCCCAGACCCCGGTCGAACCGTCCAACCCGTGCTAGCGCGGTAAACAGACGTTAAACGATGATGATGATGATATCTTTCTTAAATCACATGCATACGTACACACTGTCAAACACATACACACTCATTCTATATTGTAAATCCATGGTTATGCTCCAGTCATACCGGTTTTTTTTTACATAGATTGATGTACAAGACAATTACCTATTTTTCTTCATTGCAGTATATCTGACTTTCAGTTGTTTCCAGTGGCCAGCCATTGTAAATTCATTATTGATAGATTTAAACTTGAAGGATCTACAAAATTCATGCTACTTTCATCGTAGTTATTTCTGGATACCTAAAATAACTATGATGAAAATAGCATTAATTTTCCTGGTTATTCAATTTTTCTCAACTGATCAATGGGCCAATTGAGTAAACCTATCAATAACGAACCTATAATGACTACTGGAAACAGCAGTAAGTCAAATTTGCTACAATAAAGGAAAATAGGTAATGACTATTATTTTTGCCTTGTCTCATATATATATATATATATATATATATATCATCATCATCATCATTTAACGTCTGTTCTCCATGCTAGCATGGATTGGACGGTTCGACCGGGGATCTGAGAAGCCAGAAGGGTGCACCAGGCTCCAGTCTTATCTGGCAATGTTTCTACAGCTGGATGCCCTTCCTAACGCCAACCACTCCATGAGTGTAGTGGGTGCTTTTTACGTGCCACCTGCACAGGTGCCAGGCGAGGCTGGCAACGGCCACGGTCGGATTGGTGTATTTTACGTGCCACCGGCACGGAAGCCAGTCGAGGCGGCGCTGGCATCGGCCACGAGTCGGATAGTGCTTTTTACATACCACCAGACCAGGGATCCTGGCTGGTTCAATTCGATTTCGATTTCGCTTTCGCTTGCCCCAACATGTCTTTGCAAGCAAAGGGGGTTGGCATGGGTGCCTGTCGTCGGATGAGGTTCTATATCGACTTCGCTTGCCTCAACAGGTCTTTGTGTCCAAGGGAGGAAAGGCATTCATAAGTGGGCTGGGCTCACTTGTCCTGCCTGGTCTTCTCACGTACAGCATATTTCCAAAGGTCACACACCTATCTTCATCCATTATCGCCACATATATATTTGCATACTTACAAATACATACATATAGACATACATACATGCATACATACAGACATACATACATATATACATGCATACATACATACATACATGCATACACACATACATGGATGCATACATGCATACATACACTACCGTCAGAAATTAATTAGCACCCTTGATTTGCTCTTCACTCAAGGTATGTGCTGTCACCTAGTGGCCATATCTCGAACTATTGCTTTGTTGCGAGTTCACTGTTGCGCAGAACGATGGCGTAACTTTGTTTGCAGAGCAGTTTGAGAGTCTACAGCCTTATGATGTTGACATAGCAGTGCAACAACTTGGAGTGCGGATGCAGACAAATCTTCCTTTGTTTAATAGATATAGGTAGCGCCTCGCAAGGACCGAAATCACACCATACTAAGTTTTCTCATCGTGTAAGACGTTTTGAACAGCTCATAGGTTAATTGATTTAACCTATTTAATGTAGAAATTTGAGAAGTGCTAATTAATTTCTGACGCAAGTGTACATATGCACATACATACTAATTAATTAGCATGCTTTATGCACAAATACATTATATGCATATATATGTGCATTAGTCTATGATTGTTACATGCACATACTGCATGCACATGTATATATTTATTTGTTTGTGTTCGTACATACATAAAAACAACACAAGAATCCCAAAACGAACTTCAATACAATATATTGTATATATTGTATTGAAGGGTCATATATTGTATTGAAGGGTCGTATATTGTATATATTGTATTGAAGGGTCATATAGGAGTGCCCTGCTCAGCAACTTACCTGTAGCTCGTACAGAACCTCAGCGCATCAAGGGAGTTGCTGAACCGGCCACTCATGAATTTTAGAGTTTTAGCCTCCGCGATGATGGGCAGATCTGGAAATTCGTCAAGTCTGGTGAGTCGTGGATAAGGGATGCCAGTTGGACTGAGCAGACTACACCCACAGCAACAACTGGCAATGCAAAAATAGCCATCGGAGTGCCGGAAGATGTAGCAGATCTGCAGGCATTCATTGGAAACACAGCTAGGGATCTCAGCTGTGTCCCTCCAAAAAGTGCTTCCCGCCTTGGCCGACCGGGATCCAAACCCAGGCTGATCAGGCTGTTGTTTACGGGCTTTACTGAGGCGCGGACATTCCATCTGGCTGCTGACAGAGCTCGGCGTGACAACATTATCAACTGTGGAACACGTCCTGGCCTACCACCCGATGTACGCCCAAAGCTAAGATCCGTGGCTTCCCTAAATTGCAACTCTGTGCCACGGGAGAGTTTTAGCCTCCGCGATGATGGGCAGATCTGGAAATTCGTCAAGTCTGGTGAGTCGTGGATAAGGGATGCCAGTTGGACTGAGCAGACTACACCCACAGCAACAACTGGCAATGCAAAAATCTTGGGAAACTAACCAAGAACAATCAGCCATCCCCTGTATATCATCATCTGAAATCCAGATATAAACTGCTGTCCTTGAATGCCCGTAGTTTATGCAACAAGGTGCATCTTTTTGTCTCCTACATCAAAAGTATCAACCCAGATTTCATCACAGTCGCGGAAACGTGGGCACACTCTGCACTCTGTGATGGAGTTTTCAGCATAGCCGGCTACAACCTGTTCCGCAAAGACTGCATTAATCGCCGTGGAGGGGGTGTGATGATTTATGTTCAATCAAGTCTATCGGCAATCCCCTGTGATGATTTGAACCAATCTCAGCAGGAGGTATTTTTCTGCAATATACACATGACCATGTCAACACTTCTGCTCGGAGTCGTTTACCGTCCTCCAAATTATCGCCAAGACGCACAGCTTTTTGATATCCTCAGGGCGGCTGCCATGAAAACAGCCACATATGTGTATATTGCGGGGGACTTCAATTTCCCTGAGATTGACTGGGAGGCCTTCCGTTGGCCATCAAAGTGCAGACGATTTCCTTGAACTGGTGCTGAATTCAAATTGGTCCCAAGTTGTTACCTCCCCCACAAGGGGTAACAACACTTTGGATCTGCTACTTACCGCTTCTCCTGAAACAATCATTAGTGTCGCTACCGAAGAACCTTTGGGTGACTCTGATCATTCCATGATCATGGCCGACTTGTCTCTGATTGGTTGTAACAAAAAACACAACCATCTTCAGACTGCCCGCTTTGACTGGAATAAAGCAAACTGGAGCTCTTATTGTACTGAGCTGCAACGCCCAAACTGGCGCGAATTTTATGCCTCTGGAGATGTGGACACTATACTCCAGACATATATTTATATATTATTTATATTAACATATGATCGAACACCACACATCCTTTTCCAAGTAAGTTTTATCTTTTATATATATATATATATATAGGCGCAGGAGTGGCTGTGTGGTGAGTAGCTTGCTAACCAGCCACATGGTTCCGGGTTCAGTCTCACTGCGTAGCATGTTGGGCAAGTGTCTTCTGCTATAGCCCCGGGCCGACCAAAGCCTTGTGAGTGGATTTGGTGGACGGAAACTGAAAGAAGCCTGTCGTATATATGTATATATATATATGTGCATGTGTGTGTATATGTTTGTATGTTTGTGTTTGTCCCCCAGCATCGCTTGACAACCGATGCTGGTGTGTTAACGTCCCCGTAACTTAGCGGTTCGGCAAAAGAGACTGATAGAATAAGTACTAGGCTTACAAAGAATAAGTCCCGGAGTCAATTTGCTCGACTAAAGGCGGTGCTCCAGCATGGCCGCAGTCAAATGACTGAAACAAGTAAGAGTAAGAGTATTAATATATGATTGAACGCCACGCATCCTTTTCCAAGTAAGTTTTATCTTTTTATATATATATATACTAGCAGAATTGCCCGGCGTTGCTCGGGGCTGAATTGCTTGAAAGTACTGTTAATGATTGCACTGAATTATGATGATTATTCAGGCAAATATTGATATAAGCTTACGGTGGGAGATAAGGACTTAACGATCAAACATGTGCCATTGCATTGTTTTGGGGGAACCAAATTTCTGATGAGCATTATAGGGGCACCAACTTTAAGTTTGAGAAAGTGTGGTGGTAGTCCGGGGTGCTCAAAGGAAGTGAGTACCTCTATTGGATAGTTGATGACGTCCTCTGGGTCAGGAGTTGTATCGATAGACTGATATACATAGACTTCCCCAGGAATGAGTTTTAGCATTTCATCATTAATATGGTGAACAGTTTTATTCCTCAGGCCCAGTATAGCCTTTTTGCCAATCCAATCTATATTCTGATAATTAGCTTGTAGATCTGGGAACACTGCATCTCTGAGATTAGAAGGCGTCTTAACAATGGTACAAATGGAACCGATGGCAATATTACTATTTTCATCCCCTGGTATTTTGCCTTCGCCAAGTGCAAGGAGGGTGTGAAGAAATGCTGCTGATGTGATATTACGTCGGATATGAGCACGCATATTGGTGTGAAGTTTGAGAGTTACTTCCCTTTATTAAAAAAAATATGCATTAAAATGGAAAAAAATGATGGTAAATTATTTGTAAAATCATAGACTCATTGTAGACGCGCGCTAATACCCAGAAGGGCTCGATATGAATCACGACTATAAGATACCCGGTTTTGGTTAAACTGCATCGCAAAATGTGGGAGTAGTTAGGAATCTAAATCGGAGTAGACAGACACACAACCTTTCTTTTATATATAAATATTTTCGTCCTAAAAAACTTTGTATGGATTGAATGGTTACCTCTATGGAAATATATACACGCACATTATACATACATGTGTGTATAGATGAATATATAAATACATTTAAATATCTATATACACTTTTGGGCGATCTTTCTGTTTCTTAGAGATAACTTTAGATCTTATTTTCGTGCTAAAAAACTTTGTATGGAGTGAATGGTTACCTCTATGGAAATATATACTCACACGTTATACATACATGTGTGCATAGATGAATATATAAATACATTTATATATCTATATACACTTTTGGGCGATCTTTGTGCTACTTAGAGATAACTTTAGATCTTATTTTCGTCCTAAAAAACTTTGTGCGGAGTGAATGGTTACGTGTATGGAAATATATACACACACATTATACATACATCTGTGTATAGATGAATATATAAATACATTTAAATATCTATATACACTTTTGGGCGATCTTTCTGCTACTTGGATATAGGTCTTATATTCGTCCTAAAAAACTTTCCTGTCACACACTCACACACACGCACACACACACACACACACACACACACACACACGCACCCTCACACACACACACACGCACACACACACTCACACACACGCACACACACACGTTAGCTTACAATTTCATTTATATATTTGCGTGTCTATGTGTGTAAAGAGGAAGTGGCAGAGTGAAAGAGTCACTCAGTACAAAAAGTGAATTACTTTCACTTTATTCGTTGCACACTGTGTGTGTGCATGTGCGTGTGGTGTAAGCCACACTAAGAAAAGCATTTGACTTATACACCACAATGTGAGTTTTCTCTAAATTTTGCTTAATTGGGGTTGACATTTTAAAAACTGGACCTGGCACGACCCGATGCATTCTACTCTTAAAAATGCTAGGTAAATTGTAATTGAAGAAATCCTATATTGTAGATTTCTATAAGATACAAAGGGAGGCAGATAAAATCTGCCTTTTATAATAAGAGATTTTATAATAAGAGATATATATATAAGGATGAAAAAGAACACACGAGTTGATATATATGAAAAAACAAGTCATTCACAACGACCTCGAACCCACAAGTGTAAACAAGAGAGAAGAGAAAGGCAGAAACAAGGAAAATGACACTTATATTTGAACACTATACAAATATTCTTTTAAAAAAACTTTTCTTTTAATTTTTCTAAATTTAATTATTTAATCGTTACGGTTGAAAAGGTCTCAAAATGACCGAAACCGGTACTGAAATGTTTTTTATAAAATTATTTTAGCATTTTCTATCTTGACTTGTTTTTTCATATAGATATATATATGTGTGTGTGTGTGTATGTGTGGGGTTGGCTTTGTTTCGGGCGTACGTCGGTGCGCGTGTGTGTGTGCCTGTGGATTCGCATGTGCCCGCACCGGAAGAGTTTTTTTTCCATCAATCTTTCAGTTGTGAAGTGTGTCCTTGCATGCATATATATACACACATATAAACATATAAACACACATATAAACCCCTACATTTGTACACACACACACATACATACATACATTCACTCCCACGCATGTACACACACACACACACACACACACATTTACATATATATACAATACACGCACACACACATACACACGTACAAACACACACTAATTCACATACACACAACATATACCTACACGCGCACGCACACATACACATACGTACACACATACATACGCACACCAAAACATACGCACACTTACGCGCGAAAAAACTCACAACCCCACGGATACACGCATATACATCCATTTACGCTTACACACACACACACATACAAACGCACACACAACTACACGCACATACATACACACACACACATACACACACAAATGAACCCACACATACATCCCATACACACTGCACACAACCATATTTACACGCACACACATACATTCATGCACACAATTATACATACATATATATACACACACACGCACGTACAAGCACACACGCACGTACAAGCACACACGCACACATACACTAAGTTAAGCATAGTTACTCGCCACACACCCAAACTCCACGCATACACACAAAAAAACACACACATACACACACACGATACATATACATACACGCACACACACATACCTCCCTGTTTTTGACCTGCTAGTGTACCCACACACCACTCCTTAATTCTACTACTAGCCTGCTACCGTGTTGTTCGCCATACACACACACACACACGCACATACTCACACACACACTTGTCATCATCGCACACCTTCTTTACCATTCCGTCTTTGATATAGCTCTCCTGGTTTTTAAAAACATTTTCTTCCACTTTTACCACTTCCGACTTTTAGTATGTGACCTCGTCTGTATCACTAGCGATTTTCTTTCCCTCTGTCTTCCCTTCTCGGGATCTTTCCTTCTCCTATGTTTCTGACGAAGAACTCCGCTCGAAACATCAAACCTCCTTCTTCCCTTCTTTCCTGAGCGTCCAATAATACTTTATTTGTTCCACGTCCTTGCGTTGTTGTCTTTTTGTTTTCTTGTTTGGATTAACTATATATATATATATATATATATATATATATATACAAAATGAGAAAATGGAGAAACATACTTAAATCAATCAATCATCAACCATATATATATATATATTTGACTTATATATTAGGTTGTTTTGAAAGTAATTGTGTTTTTTCACCCCTATGTAATGTCAATCAATCAATCATGTCAGAGCCAAGGTCGAATGCATGGGAACTGTCTAGAAATAGCATATCATCTCTCCTATCTGGCAATTTGCATAGCTATTTTGGTAATTAACCTCGTGGAGGATAAAAAATTTACGAAACAACATATTTTCCATTGGTCATTGTATGAATTGCGAAAGTAAAGTACCACTACAAAAGCAATGAAAACATCTGTGAAGTGTATCCGGATGAAGTGAAAGATCGTACATGTCAGCTGTGGTTTAAAAGGTTTGAAGATGGTGATTGTGACATATCTGACAAGCCTCACTCTGGAAGATGACCCACTCTGAATGATAACCTTTTGAATGAGACTATTGTGTTGGATCCATCAAAGCACCATGTAGCACAAAAATTTAATATGTCATGTCCAACTATCCACAGATATCTCAAGCAAATTGGAAAAACATGCAAAGAGGAAATTTGATTTACACATAAGCTTACACTTGAGAACCGAGTAAAACATTCCATCATCTGAAGCAGTCTTCTAACCAGAAATAACAGCCTGTCATTTCTGCAGTGATGAATAATGAGTTTTGCATCACAGCAGAAAACAAAAAAGACAATGGTTATCATGTAATGAGAGGCCAGTGCCAACACAAAAACCAGGACTCCATCCACAAAAGTCTTTGCTCTATGTTTGGTGGAACATGAAAGGTGTCATCCATTACGACCTACAGGAACATGGAAGCTCCATCAATGCAGATGTCTGTTGCCAACAACTTGAACATTTATATTTACATCAATTACATTGAAAGTGGCCACTTTTGGTAAACAGAAATGGTGTTATTCTCTAGCATGACAATACATGGCCACACTCTTCAAAACAAACCCAAGAAAAATTAAGATCATTAGGATGAGAAGTTCTTCCACAACCTCCACACTCACCTGACTTAGCACCTATGGATTTCCATGTTCCAATCACTAGAACATTTTGTAAGAGGCAAAACATTCAGAAACAGAGGAAATTGAAAACAGCCTTGCAGCCTTTTTTTTTTTTTTAGAAAAAGAAATAGGTTTCTTTGAACATGGCATAAATAGTTACTTCCCTGTTAGTTTGCAGTCATAGACTATTCAGATAAACATAGTTTACATTTGTTTTTATATCTTTTCTGGTAAAACAATTACTTTCTGAACACTCTACTATATATGCCTTTAACATGCCAGTGCCATGTTAAAAGTACCCAGCATACACTGTAAAGTGGTTGGTATCAGGAAGAGCATCCTGCCATAGAAGCCATGCCAAATCAAACTGGAACCTTGTACAGCTCTCCAGCTTTGCCAGCTCTGGTCAAACCATCCAAACCATGACAGCAAGGAAAACAGACATTAAAGGATGATGATGGTGTGTGTGTGTGTACACACTCACATGTATCTTTTATGTTTTTTTTTTTTTACTTGTTTCAGTTTCAGAACTTAGCTGTTTGGCCAAGGAGACAAATAGAATAAGTACCAGACTTTAAAAAGATATGTCCAGGGATTGATTAATTTGACTAAAAATTCTTCAAGATAGCACCCCAGCATGGCTGCAGTCTAATAACTGAATAAGTCACAGATAAAAGATACTAGTGAAGGGACTCAAAAAGATAACCCAGTCTCTTGTTTATGCAGACAAAACTGGTAACTTGTAAGACTTAGAATTTACACCACTCTCTGCTTAAAAAAGAAGTACCAAACAAACTACAAAATAACTTGTTAATAACTTAACTAACCTAAACAGGCTACAAAAATAGTTGAAAGATCAAAGTTAGAGAGCAGGACTGAACTATACTTGCCGAGAACCTGTAGAACCAACCTGAAAGACCATAAGCCTAACTTCACTACTAACCCTTCCATAAGATTGATATGCTCCTCAAAATCAGATTTAGGCAAGATTAGTAAACACATAATTGATAAATACATACCCACACATAAGAATACTATGGAACTTAACCTGTGGTCTAGCTCATATAAAGTAATTTGATTGGTTCAACAAAATTAGCAATCAAAAGTGAACAAATTTCATTCAACTAGATATCTCTAACTATTATGCTTCTATTAATCCTATCCTCATCAACAAGGTTCTACTTTGCATTATGAAAAATCCTAATCTTTCTGAGGATGAAGTAGATGCTATATTAGTTGCTAGAAACTTTGTTATAGAATTTGAGGGACAGTACTGGTTTAGAGAGGACAGACAAGATATGTTTGATATCACCACGGGGTCTAGTGACTCTGCCCAGGTAACTGACCTAGTAGAGATATACATCCCATTCTGTATCAGCAGAGAATTTCCATTAATGGGGGGAGGGGGTTTATACAGGGATGATGTTTTGTTCACTTTCATAAATCTACCATGTTAAAATAGAATAGTATAGGAAAAAAGTATTTAAATTTTCAAAGGGTTAGGATTATCCATCTCAGTAGAGGAAGAGCATACCATAGTTAGTATCTTGGATATTAATTTAGATTTAAGTATGAGAGTATTCCAACCATACCATAAACCTAATAACAACCTCAAATGTGTCAACTTGAACAGTAATCATCCTAAAAGTATAACCAAATCCATAAACACATCTCTATTTGCATTCAGTTCTTAACCAACTTGAGCACTGTTAACATTTTTGAAGAGGACTGGTACCTAGCTACATTTTGGCATAAACAAAATGAGATTTGATCCAGTAGAAAAAAGTTTACATCAAAATTTGAGGCAATGTTATAGGAGAGTAAGTAACACCACCAACCAAGTTTATATCTAAATTACATTTTTATTTTAAAAGCAAAATATATTTATCTTAGCTTCAATGATAGAAGAAAGAATGAAGCATTTCATAGTTTTGGTCTCATGCAACAAAAATTTGTATAAAAAAGTTGTCAGGTAAAATATCATGAAAAAATATAAGTAAAGCAAAAAATTGGATTTTAAGTATAATTAACTTTTTTTATTTTAAAAACAAACTATATTTTAATTAAGCTTAAATGATAGAGCTCAATTCAAGGAATTTCATGGTATCAATCTTATGCAATGAAGTTTTAAAAGAAAAAAAAAGTTATGAGTGTTTGTTTCTCAAATTTGAGGGTGATAATATACTTTTATCCTTTTTTATGAATATAGTTCTCTGAGAGGACTTTTAATGTACATTACCAGCATCATTGTGATAAAAAATTATAAGCAACAATGCTAACTGACACATTTGATACATTATTAATTAGCATAATAGTATAGCCTGGAAAACACATGGATTACATGGAAAAATGTGAGCAAGAGAAATAATATTCTTAGGGATATAATTACAGGACAAGTTATTACATCTGGTAAAGTACAGAACAATAAAATTTTTACTTAAAATATTACAGCTAAGGATAAAGTTTGTATATTAAAAATTATTTGATTTTAATTTACAAATTAACATTATAATTAAAAAAGGCACCGTCATTTTGTTAAAATATTGACACACTAGAATACTTTAAAAATGAGAGCCAGAAGTACCAATATAACTAAAGTTTTATGCAAAATAGAACAGTATATACGGTAGGCAAATTCATTATGTAAATAGGCATTGGGTCAAAACTAAAAATGTGAAGACTTGGCAATAACTCAGGCAATAACTCAAGTAAATTTTACTGTGAATTTGTTGGTATAGGTAGATTTTACTGTAATATATAACTAATTTTTGTATTATTCTACTTATTGTACTAACTAATTATGTACTACTATTATTTTTTATAATCTATTTTCAAATTTCTAATTATTAATAAATAATTTTTAAAATTAATTTTTTTTAAAGAGCAAAAAATATTTTGAGTTATTTTTTTTATTTTTAATAGAAGTAACAAGTTATAACAAATAGAAGTAATAACTTGTAATAAAATTTTTGGTTTTAATAAAAGCTAATTCTAAATCTAAATATTTTCAGTAAAAATTTTTCTTGTTCTGTACTTTACCAAATATAATAAGTTGTCCTGTAATTTTCCAGGTTTATAATCTTAAGAATGTTATTTCTCTTGCTTGCATTTTTCCATGTAATGACGTATGAGGAAATTCCTATTAAAGGACAAAGATAAATTCATCCAGATAAATATATAATACACACACACTACATTTATATGAGTTTGATCTCTGATTGTCATGAGATGTGCTACTTCTGAATGTGTACATATCTGACTGGATTTGAACTATGAACTTTTATTTCTAAACCAAGAGTATATAAGAATAAGAATAAGATAACTGATGACAATCATTGATGAAATGGATTGAAATGTAGTGTTGTCAAAAGAGGTTAATCATCATCATCATCATCATCGTTTAGCGTCCGCTTTCCATGCTGGCATGGGTTGGACGGTTCAACTGGGGTCTGGGAAGCCAGAAGGCTGCACCAGGCCCAGTCTGATCTGGCAATGTTTCTACAGCTGGATGCCCTTCCTAACGCCAACCACTCCATGAGTGTAGTGGGTGCTTTTTACATGCCACCTGCACAGGTGCCAGACAAGTCTGGCAAACGGGCACGGAGGCCAGGCGAGGCTGGCAAATGGCCGCACTCGGATGGTGCTTTTTACATGCCACCAGCACGGAAGCCAGTCAGGGCGGCACTGGCAACGTCCACGTTCGGATGGTTCTCTTATGTGCCACCAGCACTGATATCACAGCAACAATTTCCATTCATGTTGATCAATTTTAATTTTTGATTTTTTCATTTTTTCATTTTTTGATTAATAATTGGGAAAATTATAATCTTAGTTTCTTTTTTTTCTTACTTCTTTTCTTTTGTCCTTAAATCAGTAACTATAGGAAAAGGTAGAGCGTTACCATATAAGCTGTCCGAGTCATTTCCTCTTCTAAAAATGGTCTGTGAGAAAGAAAAAACCGTAATGTTTGCTAGTGATATCACTGAACATTCATCTGAATATGAGCCTCAAGACATCTTAGACTTCCTGACCGATTCCAGAAATTTTGATGTCAGTTTGTCAGAGTCGTTCACACCTGGTATGTATTTTCTAAAATAAAATATTTTTCATTGGTATTTATCTTGCCTTTGATATTTTACTTGTTTCAGTCATTGACTGTGGCCATGCTGGAACACCGCTTTGAACACATTTTAATACAACAACACATTTTAATACACTGTAAGGCCATGGGTAAGATATCTAGGCAAAAGATATGCGGACAGTCTAAATTATCAAAGACAGGTTAGGTATACACCTATGATCAATAATTTAGTCATGTCAATAAAAATTTATTTTAACCAACAGCACATCTATATGGTAATATATATAGTATAGTTTAAGTCAGCAAATTGGCAGAATTGCTAGCACACCAGGTAAAATGCTTAGAGGCATTTCATCCACTTTTACGTTCTGAGTTCAAATTCCACTGAGGCCAACTTTGCCTTTCATCCTTTTGGGTTTGATAAATTAAGGACCAGTTACATACTGGGGTCGATGTAATCGACTGGTCCCCTCCTCAGCAATGTCAGGCCTTGTGCCTCCAGTAGAAAGGATTATAATTATTATTATAATTATTATTATTATTATTATTATTATTATTATTATTATTATTATTATTATTATTATCATCATCATTTTTTTTTTAAGGCAGCAAGCTGGCAGAATCACTAGCACACCAGGCAAAATGCTTAGAAGCATTTCATCCACCTTTATGTTCTGAGTTCAAATTCTGCTGAGGTCAACTTTACCTTTCATCCTTTCAGGGTCGATAAAATAAGTACCAGTTGAGTACTAGGGTCGATGTAATCAACTGACCTCCTGCCCCAAAATATCAGGCCTTGTGCCTAGTGTAGAAATGATTGTTATAATTATTATTATAAATGCAGTGAACTAGTAGACTCATTAGCATGGGTGGATAAAATGCTTAGCAGCATTTTTCTGTCTTCATGCTCTGAGTTCAACAGCAGTGAGGGTACTGAGTAACTTGCAGGACAAGTAGGACTAAGGGACATGGTTCTATGCCAGATGGGGAGAATAAATAAAGGGGACAGAAACAAATGTCTTGTAGTAAAGGAGATACATGGCTACCTCAGGAGGAGAAAAGGAGAGGGAGAGAGAGGAAAAAGAAAAAGAGGAGAACAAGAAGGAGAGAGGAAAAAGAAAGAGACGAAAGAGGGAGAAAGAGGGAAAAAGAGAGGAGAGAGAAAGTGAGTGAGAAGAAAACGAGAAGGAGAGAGAAAGGGAAAGAGAAGAAAAAGGGGAGAGCAAGAGGGAGAGAGAGGAAACAGAAAAAGGAAGGAGAGAGAAAGAGAGAGAGAGGAAAAGAAAAAGAGGAGAATGAGAAGGAGAGAGAAAGGGAGAGAGAGGAAAAAGGGCAAAAGACACCGATAGAATAAGTACTAGGCTTCCAAAGAATAAATTCTGGGGTCAATTTGCTTGACTAAAATGCGGTGCTCCAGCATGGCCACAGTCAAATGAC
This sequence comes from Octopus sinensis, assembly GCF_006345805.1. Lineage (NCBI taxonomy): Eukaryota > Metazoa > Mollusca > Cephalopoda > Octopoda > Octopodidae > Octopus > Octopus sinensis. The sequence continues at coordinate 13,678,535 of NC_043014.1, read as the reverse complement.
TGAAACAAGTAAAAGAGTATAGAAAAATTCCTGCAACTCAAAGACTAATAAATGATCTCTTTTGTTATTTCCAGAGAAGACAGCTTATGTTGCATCGACAGACCCTCTTGCCAAGAAATTTTACCATCTCATGTGTATCCGTGACAGTATGTTATGTTTCAGTTTCATTCCTCTACATTGTGTTGTCATTCATGCTGCAGTGTATATCATTTAGCCCTAGGTCAGACATGACCAAACAGACACTCTTCATTTTATTTCTTTGTTGGTTTCATTTTCGATAATTGGGCTATGGCCATGCTGAGACAATATATTTAAGGGTTTAGTAAATCATATCGGACCTATTTTTCTCAGTTTGGCAGTTACTTCATGAGAAAAAAAGAAAAAGACGCAGATACAAACAGTATAATACATAAACCCTTATACACACACGAAAGACACATATACACATATTCCTAAGATGAAATGAAGAAAGAAAATAAAGAAACAGATAAGTAGATAAGTGAAAAAAAAAATGAGAAAGAAGAAAAAACTAAAGAAAGGACACAGGTACAAACACTATAGTAAGCAAACCCATATACGCATACACTAAACAGACATACAAAACACATAGATATGCACACACATACACACACACACATGCGTGCATGCACACACACACACACACACACACAGATACAGAGGCAAATGCATGCACAGAGAAGGATACACACTATAGAAAGACAGAATGGACTAAATAGAACAGGAGAAGACACGTGGTATGGAGAGTCACTGAAGAGGTCACAGGATGTGTGATGAAATATTTAAGACAAAGGATACAAAAATAAGAAGAATAATAAAGCTGAAGTGAAGAAGTGCATGGGTATATTTGGCAAAAAATGTTGTGTGTGTGTTTATTTAGCAAAAAAATAAATAAATAAAACGACCATCCTAAAATATAGAAATAAAAATATGTTAGAAAAACTAATGTAGTTTTAACGAATTTGGTGCATTTATGTTTATATACATATAGGAGAAAGCTATTTAATAAACCTGCCATTAATGATTCGTGGATATGCTTGTTGGTCTCCCCCTCAACAACTCCCCCAGGCATAGTAGTCCAGGGGGTTTAAGTCAGTACAGCAAGGCGGTCAGATGTTAGTGATAACATGGTCCTGAAAATTTTTGACCATCCACCCCGTTGTCATGCAGGCTGAGAGGGAGCAGAGTCTTGCTGGAACACAAAAGGCCTCCTCTGATCCCATTTCCATTGTCTCAATGTAAGCTGCCACATTGACCCTAACATCTTCCAAGGAAAAAGTGAGGAGGCATGACATGGCCCTCATTGCTTACAACCCGCAAGACAATTTCAAATGATAGGAACTTGGTGTGCATAGCAGTGGGGGGGGGGGGGTTGTGAGTTGGCACAGCGCCATCTACCATTTCTGCTGCTCACTTTTTGATCTGAGAAGAACCAGAGCATGTCGGGCTCCTCTGGTGCTTGAGTTTGTTCAGCAAACAAACACTCCGACCAAATCACATGGTTCTCCTAGGTCTAATTGGACATGACAGGATGTCCGAGCTTGTGCTTTCCTGATCTTGATGTGATCTTGGACGAGCAGTTCAGAAACAAACATCAAGATCAGGAAGGCACAAGCATGGACAGCCTGTCACAAAATAAAGAAGTCATGGAACTCTAAATTGCCTGGGCAAACCGAAATCAAGCGGTTAGCTGCAACTGTTGAATCAGTGCTATTATATGGCAATGAAACATCGATACTGACATGCTATCAAATGGGCTAAATGGATGCCACACAAGGATGCTACAAATGGCACTAAATGTGACGTAGCAGCAATACATGTCAAAGATTTGCCTTTATGGAGACCTGCCAAAGGCTAGTGAGAAGATCAGGCAAAAACAGCTCTGACTATCTGGTCACTGTGTGTGCCACCCTGAACTCCCAGCATCTAAATTAGTCTTGTGGAACCCACTTCATGGTGATGAAAGAAGAGGAGAATGTAAAACTTACATTGACAACTTGAAATTGACAGCCTGGAATGGATTCAGAACCTCATGGCAGTGATGATGGGCCGAGAAGTGTGGCAGGTGGACTTTGTTGCTGTCGACCAGGTTGGAATCCAGCCGTAATAATAATAATTGGACATGAAGTGCCCTCTTCTCATAACAGAGAATTTGTACTTGATGTCTTTATGCACCACATGTCTAATCATTAAATCTGATACAAGAAGACAATTGGCAATGGCCCTCGGTTCTTGGAATGGTTGGCATTAGGAAGGGCATCCAGCCATAGAAACCAAGCTAAATCAGACTGGGACCTGGTAGAGCTCTCCGGTTTAGCTGCTCCAGTCAGGAAAGTTGACTCTAAATGACGATGATATATCATTAGCATCATCATTTCATGTCCTTTTACCATACTCTTATGTATTGGACAATATATACATACATATATGTAAGTGTATGTGTGTAAACATATATAATGTATATGTCATCATCATCATCGTTTAACATCCGTTTTCCGTGCTAACACAGGTTGGATTGTGATGTATATGTGTACATAAATATATGTATATATATATACTAGCATTTTACCGATGATAGAAAATGATGCATCAAAACTATAGGGAAAATTATTGATAAATATCAGCAATCAAATGTATAAACAGAACGAAAGCACTTGAAATATAGATATAGTTGTAATATCTTAATTGAAAATATCAGCCTCCACATATATGCACACATGCACACATGCACCACACACGCACAAAGATGAAACATCTACTTTTATATGGATCGGATGGATTTTGTACGGCTAGCTGCTATTCATACCACTAAGTCCTTCCTATTCCAAAGAAAGCAATATGTTATCATGCCCAGACATGATTAAGTTGATAAGAAATAAAGATTGCTGCTTGCATGGGCATGTAGTATATTTTATCAATGAATTAATAAATATATGCTGACATCTATCAATAATTTCTCCTATAGTTTTGATGCATCATTTTCTTGACAACACAAGTATGCTAGTATATATACATATATACAATATAAATCTGCAATATCATTTTGATTACAATACCAGCAACTTCAAAGCAGAACCTCTCACTACAGTTCGGCTTCATTTAACATCTTTGACTATCACTTATTCCCACTCCGTTTCTTGTTTTATTTTTCCTCTACCAGTTAACCTACATGATACCAATTGCGTTTTATTAAATGTAAGATGTGTGTGTGTGTATCATCATCATCATCATCATCATCGTTTAGCGTCCGCTTTCCATGCTAGCATGGGTTGGACAGGTCAACTGGGGTCTGTGAAGCTGGAAGGCTTCGTCAGGCCCAGTCAGATCTGGCAGTGTTTCTACGGCTGGATGCCCTTCCTAACGCCAACCACTCCGCGAGTGTAGTGGGTGTTTTTTACGTGCCACCTGCACAGGTGCCAGACAGAGCTGGCGAACGGCCACGAACGGACGGTGCTTTTACGTGTCACCGGCACGGGGCCAGGCGATGCTGGCAACGGACACGAACGGATGGTGCTTTTACGTGCCACCGACACGGGGCCAGACAGAGCTGGCAACCGGCCACGAACGGACGGTGCTTTTACGTGTCACCGGCACGGGGGCCAGCCGAGGCTGGCAACGGACGCGAACGGATGGTGCTTTTACGTGCCACCGACACGGGGCCAGACAGATATTTCTTTGCTCTCCTGTGTGACCTTTCTGTCCAGCATTCGCCATGATAGATCAGTAGCCACTACACACATTTTTTTTCTCTCCTTGTTTCTTTCTGGGTCCCTTTCTGTAGAAGAGCATAGGCTCGAAACATTAAAGACTTTTTCAATTCCCAAGCGTTATACTAATACATCTGTTTGTCTTTCTACACTACCTGTCTTCGTCTTTTGTTTTCTTTCATGAATTCTCCGTATATATATATAGTCATTGGTATGTTGTCTGGCTACATGGGCATATTCATGTATATGTGTATACCTGTTAAGATGTATATATGATTTTAGTCAACACGGGCACATTTTAGATGTGACAAATCTTAGTAAGATATGATGTATCTCAGTAAAATGAAGCAGTGTTCAGTCAAATGTGACAGATGTAAGTCAAATGTAATAGTCTTCTGCTTCCAGATATTCGTCCTCTCCCAGTTATACTCAACAATTTAGAAAAAAAAAAATTTGAACTACACCAGTATTCTATATATATAAGAATGTTTGAAATCTTTATGGAAGCTTTGAAGGTAGGTAAGGTACCAAGCAGGTGTGATGTATTTTATTAGATTTTTGTTAGGTAAGAGTTTTGATCTGAGCCCATGTCTTGAAACTAAAATGACAACTGCAGGGAAGATACATGTCAACCTTTCAAAAACATACTTAACACTTTTGACGCCAACCTGCCCAAGACACTGTGGTACAAACATCTTGTTTGCAAGAGTCCTGAATTAAAATCTTCTATCAGAACTTAATGTTAATTTATGATCCAAACACCAATTAATAAATAACACTGTGTAACACAATTTTTGTCCTTGGGCAGCAACTGTTATTTCGTATTTGCTTACCTCTAGGAAGTATGAAAAATGGCTAATATTTCTTTCAAACTTTGCTTTTGTTATGATATTTATTGAAATCCCAAAGAATCCCTCTAACACATGGTTATGATGCTCCCCCACTACTCCTGCTCATGATCAGAGACGCACATATTGTCAGCCACTGAGGGACATACTCAAATGATTATGGTCAAACAACTGACAAACAAATCTGGTACTGAGCAGAATATTTACTATAACAATATTTCTGCTTCAGCAACACAGCACTGAATGTATCTGAAATGTAATGGAAAATAGGTCAGTTTCAAAACAATGTCAGGTCACAAAAGCAAAGTTTGAAGGGGATAGTAGACATTTGCTTTTGATTTCTAGATAGACGCAAATAAGAAATGGCACTTACTGACCAAAGACAATAAATAGTAAAAATTTTGTTACACAGTGTAATGACAACGTTATGTTACTCAATTCTTCATTATTTTATGAATTAATTGAAGTAAAGACAGAATATCTCAACAGAGTATTTCAATATGGTAACAAAAGGGTTAAACACTTGTTAATTGTTATATGGTGACAAAATTCTTGTCACTGAAACTACAACCTGGTTACTGACCCCCTATTACAAATGATAACTGTATAAGTGGAGTGAAATAGACTTTGCCTATTTCTGAATCATTGATTGTTATTTATCCAAGACAAAGGTGAAACTATTTAGAATAAGCAGTAATGTTGTTGTTGCTGTTGTTGTTGTTTTTCTCTCCATGCATTCACCACTGCTTGAGAAGAGCCTGAAAAACCTCAGAATGGGCCAATTGGGTGCAGCTCCTTGGATGCTTTCTTTAACTTGGAGAGAACCTTTGACAGGGTCCCTTGATCCCTTACCTGGTGGTCAATGCAGAAACTAGCAATAGATGAGTGGTTAGTGAGAGCTGTACAAGCCATGTACAGGTATGCTGTCAGTAAGGTGATGGTTGGTAACAAGTATGGTGAAGAATTCCAGGTGGGGGTCCACTAAAGATCAGTCCTCAGCCCCCTCTTATTCATCATAGTCCTCCAGGCAATAACAGAGGAATTCAAGAAAGGATTCTCCTGGGAGCTTCTCTATGCTGATGACCTTGCTCTAATAGCTGAGTCACTATCAGAACTAGAGGAGAAGTTTCAGGTGTGGAAGCAAGGTCTAGAATCAAAGGGCCTCAGGGTCAGTCTAGCAAAAAACAAAGTCTTAATAAGTAGGAAGGCAAACAAATCACAAATCCCTTCAGAGAGATGGCCCTGCTCGACTTGTAGAAAAGGCAATTACAGCAACAGCAACAACAATAGCAATTCTTAATCTAAAATAGCAATTCAGCAAACTCTTAATTCTGACATAGGTTTTCAATGGGGTTGATGTCAAGAGAATTTCCAGGCCAGTCAAGGATGCTTAGTTCACTTTCTCTGAAGAACGCGTCCATTTCCCTGGAAGCATGATACAGAGTGGGATCTTGCTGGAAAATATCATCTCCATTAGGAAAATCCCTTTGCATGATGGGAAGCAAGTGAGCCTAAACGATGGCTATTCATAATTCCCTCAACATTAATAAGGCACCCTGGACCTTCAGCAGTAAACCCCAAAGCAGTATCTTAGGTACATGTTTTGGTGCTTGTTCAATGTGCCCTGGTTGATGAGACTCATCTTTGCTCTGTTTCATTAACACTGATCTGTACCCATGCACTTCAAAATGTGATTCATCCAAATAAATTACCTTTCTCCAATCTTCTGCCTTCCATCCAACATGATCTCATGCCAAGCGCAGATGTTTTCTCTTCATAACAACAGTCAATTGGCTTTCTGGCAGGTCTGCCAACTTCAAGGGTCCTTCATCAGGCAGTTGAAGTTGATGCATTTACACCAGTTGAAAGCCAAATCTCTCTGAAGATCTTTGCTGGTTTTCTTTGGATCTTTCATTCTATTTCTTATTGAAACCTTATCATTGTAAGGTATTGTCTTGTGTCATCTTCCACATCTTCCTTGATGCAGTGTTGCTTGTATTCCAGTGCCTTCAGCTCTCTTCACAATTTCACCAACATTCATTTTTTTCAGCAATCTGTCTGATATTAAAACCAACCTTTTTTCTTAGAGCTCACATTTCTTGCATACTTCCTGGGTGTGATATCCATCATGAATTCCAAGGTCAATAATGAGCACACGCAAGAACAACAATATAGAACGTGCTCTTGTGTAGCACTGAGGGAAAGGAGTGCTGGAGTGAAGCCACAACTGATTAGATGCCAGATGTCACAACTTCATTATTTTGAGCGAAAAACAACAAAAACTCCATTAATTTAGTCAGAGATTATGACATATTCTGAAAAAAATCACAAAATTTGATCCTGTCCAGATTAATTTACAAACTACTGTATTTATAAATTGTCTTTATTTTTATTTACATTAAAATTATATTTGTATTATTTTTCTTAGAATAACCGGAGAGTCGAAGTTTTGGAGCTGATTGAAAACCAAATCGATAATGAAAGAGCGATTCTCATTGCCAATATGTTACAGAGGAATATTAGTATTTTCAGTCTGGTCTGTTCCATTTAAATTGTTTATTTCTCAACCCTAACCTTATTTTTAACCCTAACCCTAACCCTAATCACAATAACCACAAAAGCAACAGTAGTTCTCAGCACTTTTCATTACACCCTTGCTCCTTACTCTTTTACCAGTGTCAAAATGTTTTGCTTACTATTCAAACATATCTTTTGTCTTGTTTCTGTCATTAGACCTGTGGCCATGCTGGGGCACTACCTTGAGGAATTTTAGTTGAACTAATCAACCTCAGTACTTGGTTTTCTTTTTAAGCCTGGTACTTATTTGAATGGTCTCCTTTGCCAAACCACTAAGTTACACAGATGTAAGCAATGTGGAGGGGACAAACAAAGACACACACAATGAACTTTCAGTTTATCAAATCCACTCACAAGATTTTGGTTGGCTCAAGGCTATAGTAGAAGATGCTTGCCAAGGTGCCGTGCAGTGGGACTGAACCCAGGACCATGTAATTGGGAAGCAAACTTCTTACCACACAGTCATGCCTATGCCAATATCTTTATATATAAAAGTGAAGTTGTGTGTCTGTCTCCTACGATTTAGATTCCTAACTACTCCCACATTTTGCGGTGCAGTTTAACCAAAACCGGGTATCTTATAGTCGTGATTCATATCGAGCCCTTCTGGGTATTAGCGCACGTCTACGATGAGTCTACGATTTTAAAAATAATTTACCATCATTTTTTCCATTTTAATGCATTTTTTTCGCTAAGGGAAGTAACTCTCTAAAAATGTCTACGATGAGTCAATGATTTAAAAAAAATTTACCATAATTTTTTTTCCATTTTTAATGCATTTTTTTGCTATTTTTTGGCTATAACTCACTAAAAATGCTTATATAGTTATTTCCCTTACAAACCCGAGCAACGCCGGGTGATACTGCTAGTTTTAAATAAAATATTAGTTAATGTATACATAAGAGAAAGGCAGCAAGCTAGCAGAATCATTATTACGTTGGGTAAAATTCTTAGCGGTATAAAATAATAATAATAATAATAATAATTGTGTACAGTGCTCAGGTGCACTACAACTCATCTAAAGTGTATATATAATCAGGTGTAGTTTCGGCGGATTTCGGAAAGCATGAGGGCCTTAAAAGATGCAGTGTCATGGCAGTCAACAACTGACGCAGGCAGTTTATTCCATGCTTCAGCAACTCTGAGCGTGAAAAAATGTTTCCGAAAGTCATGGGAGCTGTATTGTTTTCTGACTTTGTAGGCATGTCCACGTGTGTTAGACACATGGAGATCAAAAAGGTGTTCAGTGTTGTTGTTGGTGAGGTGGTTGATAACTTTGTGGGTGTTTACCAAGTCCGTCGCCAAACGCCGGAGCTTCAGTGAATCCATGCCCAGGGAAACAAGGCGCTCAGAATATGGTAGGTGTCTGATGGAGGGTATGCGTTTGGTTGCACGTCTCTGGACAGATTCCAGGAGGTCAATGTTCTGTGCAAGATAGGGGTTCCAAACTGATGATGCGAATTCCAAGTGTGGTCGTACCATAGCTGTATACAGTTTTAAATAGATGGCTGGAGAGCGGCTAACAAAAGACCTGCTGAGTGATGCCAAGACACCCTCGGCCTTCCTGACAATCTTAGAGATATGCTTTGACCAACGCAAATCACTGCTGACAGTGATGCCTAGGTCACGCTCGCAAGAGGATTTCTTGATATCAGTGTTGTGGAGGGAGTAAGTGAACGCAGGGTTTTTTCTCCCAAAATGCATGGTGGTACACTTGTCCACAGCCAGTTTCAGTTGCCAGTCTGTGATCCATTGCTGCATTGTGTCTAGGTCTGATTTGTCCATGTTCAGATTCCACCAAGGTCAACTTTGCCTTTCATTCTTTTGGGGTCAATAAAATCAATACCAGTTGAACACTGGGGTTGATGTAATTGACTTAGTCCCTCCTCCGAAATTGCTGACCTTGTGTCAAAATTTGAAATCACATTTTTGAAAGGTGATAAATTGAAACAAGTTAATAGGTTAATGAGCCTGGACTTATTAAATTCACCTTGTATAATAGGTGCAATTATGGCTATGTGGTTAAAAAGCTTGCTTCCCAACCACATGGTTTTGGGTTCAGTCCTGTTGCATAGCACCTTGAGCAAGCATCTTCTGTTATAATCCCATACTGACCAAAGAGAGAAACAGAAAGAGACATGGACTGGAAAACATACAGATTACATCATAAAATGCTATAGTTTACATTTAAACCTTATGCAAATATTATATTAGATATATATAGATACTTTCCTTTACGATATTTTCATACAAGCTGTATGGGTTTTTTTTTTTTTAATTTCAAAGGACTTATCAAGAAACTGTATTGGTATGGAAGGGATCTCAGCTCTTTCAGACGTTCTGGATGCTTCATACTCTGTGACATGTCTATATCTATCAGGTAAGTAATATAATATGACTTTTAGAACTGAGATTCATAGAGAGATTTGATTTGTTTAATCCTTTCGTTACCGTATTTATTTTGAGATGCTCTGTGTTTCATTCAAATTATTTTAAATATAACAAAGAATTTAGTAAAATATCTTAGTTATCATTCAGCAAGTGTTAGGAACATAAATTGTGACTAAGGTTTGGTGGAAGATTTTAATTCAAAACTTATGAAAACAAGACATTTGTGCTATAGAGCCAGAGGCGGTTTCAGCTGGGTTGGTATCAAAAGGGTTAATCCTTTTGATGTCAAATCAACCTGCAGGTACCTCTGGCTGTATAATACAAAAATATCTTCTTGTTTTAAAAATGTTCATATTTAAAGTGAAACCTCCCATCATAATTTTCTTTAAGAGTCTTTTTGTTTTTAAGTTATCTTCCAAACACTGACAGGTGTGGCTGTGTGGTATATTACTTTGCTTGGAAGCTGGCAATGGTTGGTGACAGGAAGGGCATCTGGTCATAGTAAATCTGCCTAAATAAAGACTGTCTGACCCATGCAAGCATGAAAGAGCGAACGTTAAAACAATGATAATAAATCCCTGCTAGTTTCATGATCACTTTCTGTTATATTGCAAGACTACACAGTGGCTGTGTGACCTATGAGATCCTCATCACCACTGTTATATCGCATGTTCGGATGACCTCTACTCAACTCCTCGACGTCTAAACATCTCCCTCTATATCTACGTATTGGGCTAGCCTACTTCATCGTCTGGGGGTCTCGACACAACACTTTCAAAATTAATTTGAGCACAACAGTGCATTTTATTAGAAATATAATCATGAAAGGGTTAAATTATTTATTTTATCTATTTTTTTTTTTGCCAGCCTCGGCTGGCTCCCGTGCTGGTGACACGTAAAAGCACCGTCCATTTGTGGCCGTTTGCCAGCTCTGTCTGGCCCCGTGTTGGTGGCACGTAAAAGCACCATCCGTTCGTGTTCGTTGCCAGCCTCGGCTGGCCCCCGTGCCGGTGACACGTAAAAGCACCGTCCGTTCGTGGCCGTTTGCCAGCTCTGTCTGGCACCTGTGCAGGTGGCACGTAAAAAACACCCACTACACTCACGGAGTGGTTGGCGTTAGGAAGGGCATCCAGCCGTAGAAACACTGCCAAATCTGACTGGGCCTGATGAAGCCTTCTGGCTTCACAGACCCAGTTAAACCGTCCAATCCATGCTAGCATGGAAAACGGATGCTAAATGATGATGATGATGATGATGATGATGATGATTTTATTAAACACATCTAGAAATGTTGAAATTGTGTTTGAAACTGGTGACCTTTGTTTTTAAATCTTATGATCAGTCAACTGTAATTGAAAATGGAACTATTTTAATTTGTTTATTCATGATGATGATGATGAAACTCTATAACGTCGACCTATTTACCTCTCTGTTTATTTGTATGTCTGTTCATTTTATTTTACTTCTTTATTTTATTTTATATATTTATATATTGGTTTGTTAAATTAAACTGTGTAGCAAAATTTTTATTTATCTATTTTTTTTGTTTTCGGTCAGTTAAGTGTTATTTCTTATTCGCTTCTATCTAGAAATGCAAGGAAATTACTACCATTCCCTTCAAACTTTACTTTCATATCCCAGACATCAATGTTTTAAAACTGACCTATTTTGCATAAATTTCAAACAGGTTTAGCATTTCACAGCAAGGTCACTTGTTAGTTATTTGACCTTAATCACTTGAGTTTGTTCTTTAGTGGCTGGCAATACATATGTGCCTCACTGATCATGAGCAGGTGTAGTGGTAGAGTATCATAGCCATGTGTTGAGAGGGACTCTTTGGGGTCATTTTTCTTGCTTTTTAAGAGTAAGTAAATAGGAATTAACAGTTGCTACCTGTGGTGCATGCGGGAGATTTGAAATAAGGACACCTACCTTCTCTTCGTCGACACAGATGTCTCCAGCGGTAATGCACCCTTCCATGTGGCCCGACCCAAACGCTAGAAATAGCAGCTGCTTTTCCCCTACCTTGACAAAGCGCTCACACGTCCAACTCTGTTGGCTACCCTGATCAAAACAAAGGCCCAATGCTCCCCTGCCTGCGCGCGCATCACTCCTGCCCCTTCCTCTTCCGGTCAGCCCCAAGTTCTGGTCAGCTCCCCAGCTGCTGACTTCATCCCACACTACCCAAGAACAATAATCGTGTTACTTAGTGTTTTCAGCACCGTCATTAACTCAAAATGTTTTGTTGAACCCAACCCCACTTCAACCCTGCCCCACCCCCACAGAATGTTGGCATTGTCGTTTCAGTTTCTCCCCATACACTTCAATGCAACTGACCAAAAATGTTACAAGTTGTTTCTGTCTCATCATCTTCAGCATCATTTGATTTTTAATCTTTTATGAAGCTAGGGCACCACCTTAAAGGGTTTTAGTCAAACAAATCAACCTCAGGACATTTTTCTGCATGTTTGCAGCTTTGAGCTGAAATTGATCCCAATCAGAATCTCAATCAAATCGAAATGAAAATGGAAATTTTAGTTGTGGTTGATGCCAGTGCCACCTGACTGGCTCCCCATGCCAGTGACACATAAAAAGCACCATCTGAACATGGTTGGTGCCAGCTCCCCTCACCCTAGACACGACCGGCTCTTCTGCTGGCAGCATGTAAAAAGCACCATCCGAATGTGGCCGATGCCAGTGCCGCCTAACTGGTTCCTGTGCCGGTGGCATGTAAAAGGTACCCACTACACTCTCAGAGTGGTTGGCATTAGGAAGGGCATCCAGCTGTAGAAACTTTGCCAGATCAGATTGGAGCTTAGTGCAGCCTCCAAGCTTGCCAGTTCCCAGTCAAACCGCCCAACCCATGCCAGCATGGAAAACAGACATTAAACGATGATGAGGAGGATTTATGCATATATATCTATATATATAAAACTCAACTTGTGTGTCTGTGTGTGTGTCTGTGTGTTTAACTTCCCGGCACATCTCCTCCTAGCCAACAAATCGTAGAACCACCAAAAATGGGTCACTTAAAGTTTAGGCGAATGAAAATTGAACTGCACTATTTCTGTTCCAAAATTCATCTCGCAAGTGCAAAAATCGTATAGCGTGTTTGTTTAGGCCTTATCCCATGCATTGAATAGTGAACTTTACTCAGTCAGCTGTTTGACGTGAACTGTGTTCACCACGCGTGCAAGCATGCGTAAATTGCATGAAAAATAAAAAATCAAGATATAAAACATCGCCGTAAACATTGTAGAAATTCGGCAAAGAAATTAATTTTCAGGATGTAGCATGGAGGGATTTTTCGTATTAATCGTTTGGACTTTGTGAACACATACCAATTGTTTTCATAACATTTTTAACGCTTTGAATTAAATGTGACCATTTTGCGTTGAGTCTGCAGTTTGAATCACTTTAACCAAATTTTAGCAGGCTGGATTTTTGATCATCACGATACATCGCCAGCAACTCCCTGAAACTTTCCCCTGAAATCCCCGTTGAGAAATACTGATCTAAAAGAATAATTCAACAATGCAATTATTTGATCGACAAAAATTTATAAAACGCTTCTACGTACTTCCTATTGAGGAAATGGAACACATAGGCGCAAAAATAGAGGGCATTAAATGCTTGATTTTAAAACCAAAATAATTGAATTTTGATTGAACTTCATCCAAGTTTAGCTTAATTCGCACGTGCATAGAACGCACAAGCGCACGAGCCGGCAATACTGCTAGTAAATATATAAATAAAAATATTATATATATATATATATATATATATATATATATATATATATATATATATATATATATATATATATATATATATATATATATATATATATATATATATATATATATATATAGGCGCAGGAGTGGCTGTGTGGTAAGTAGCTTGCTAACCAACCACATGGTTTTGGGTTCAGTCCCACTGTGTGGCATCTTGGGCAAGTGTCCTCTGCTATAGCCCCGGGCCGACCAATGCCTTGTGAGTGTATTTGGTAGACGGAAACTGAAAGAAGCCTGACGTATATATGTATATATGTATATATATATATAATAATATATATATATAATCGTCAGAGTGTAAGTTCCTTGAGAGAAAAGCTGAACCTAAGAAGCGTCAGTTGTGGCGTGCAAGAGAGACGGCTGCGCTGGTATGGTCATGTGACAAGAAAGGCTGAAGATAGTTGTGTGCAAAAGTGCTACACCCTAGCAGTGGAGGGAACCTGTGGAAGAGGTAGACCCAGGAAAACCTGGGACGAGGTGGTGAAGCACGACCTTCGAACTTTAGGTCTCACTAAGGAAATGTCTAGAGACCGAGACCTATGGAAGTATGCTGTGCATGAGAAGACCCGGCAAGACTAGTCAGGCCATAACCCGTGGCCCTGACCTGGGACGTAGTCAGTCCTGTGCATACCTTCCTTCTTGTGACACTTATGAAGACCTGTTGAGGCAAGTGAAAATCAAATCAAATCAAAACAAATCAAAATAGATGAACATCAGTGGAATTGTATTCTTTGTGGTACCAGTGCCGGTGGCACACAAGAAAACCACCCAAACGTGGCCGTAACCAGTACCGCATCGACTGGCCTCCGTGCTGTGGGCACAACAAACACCATCCGATCGTGGCCGTTCGCCAGCCTCATCTGGCACCTGTGCCGGTGGCACATAAAGACACCATCCGAAGACCCGGCGACGTAGTCAGTCCACCTGTGCATACCTTCCCTCTTATGACACTTGTGAAGACCTGTTGAGGCAAGTGTGTGACACTTGTGAAGACCTGTTGAGGCAAGTGAAAATCAAACCAAATCAAAATAGATGAATATCAATGGAATTTGTATCTTTGTGGTTCCAGTACCGGTGGCACACAAGAAAACCATCCGAAGTGGCCGTAGCTGGTACCGCATCGACTGGCCTCCGTGCTGTGGGCACAACAAACACCATCTGATCGTGGCCGTTCGCCAGCCTCACCTGGCACCTGTGTCGGTGGCACATAAAAACACCATCCAAAGACCCGGCGACGTAGTCAGTCCACCTGTGCATACCTTCCCTCTTATGACACTTGTGAAGACCTGTTGAGGCAGAGGCAAGTGTGTGACACTTTGTGAAGACCTGTTGAGGCAGAGGCAAGTGTGTGACACTTGTGGAGACCTGTTGAGGCAAGTGTGTGACACGCGTGACACTTGTGAAGACCTGTTGAGGCAAGTGAAAATCAAACCAAATCAAAATAGATGAACATCAATGGAATTTGTATCTTTGTGGTTCCAGTACCGGTGGCACACAAGAAAACCATCCGATCGTGGCCGTTCGCCAGCCACATCTGGCACCTGTGTCGGTGGCACATAAAGACACCATCCGAAGACCCGGCGACGTAGACAGTCCACCTGTGCATACCTTCCTTCTTGTGACACTTGTGAAGACCTGTTGAGGCAAGTGACACTTGTGAAGACCTGTTGAGGCAAGTGAAAATCAAATCAAATCAAAACAAATCAAAATAGATGAACATAAATGGAATTTGTATCTTTGTGGTACCAGTGCCGGTGGCACACAAGAAAATCATCCGAACGTGGCCGTAGCCAGTACCGCATAGACTGGCCTCCGTGCTTTGGGGACATAACAAACACCATCTGATCGTGGCCGTCCGCCAGCCTCATCTGGCACCTGTGTCGGTGGCACATAAAAACACCATCCGAGCGTGGCCGTCTGCCAGCCTCGTCTGGCACCTGCCAGCCTCATCTGGCACCTGTGTCGGTGGCACATAAAAACACCATCCGAGCGTGGCCGTCTGCCAGCCTCGTCTGGCACCTGTGTCGGTGGCACATAAAAACACCATCCGAGCGTGGCCGTTCGCCAGCCTCGTCTGGCACCTGTGTCGGTGGCACATAAAATCACCCACTACACTCTCGGAGTGGTTGGCGTTAGGAAGGGCATCCAGCTGTAGAAACACTGCCAGATCTGACTGGCCTGGTGCAGCCTTCGGGCTCCCCAGACCCCAGTTGAACCGTCCAACCCATGCTAGCATGGAAAACGGACGCTAAATGATGATGATGATGATGATGAAGTGTGTGTGTATGTGTTTGTCCCCCTAGCATTGCTTGACAACTGATGCTGGTGTGTTTACGTCCCCGTCACTTAGCGGTTCGGCAAAAGAGACCGATAGAATAAGTACTGGGCTTACAAAGAATAAATCCCTGGGTCGATTTGCTCGACTAAAGGCGGTGCTCCAGCATGGACGCAGTCAAATGACTGAAACAAGTAAAAGAGTAAAAAGAGAATATGCTAAACAGAATACCTAGAGAATCCCATATCTAAATAAAAACATGAATATACATCATTATTTTTTGTTTTGTTTCTCCTTACTTCTTTCTATTTTAAAGATTGATTTTATTTATAATTATTTTGAATATTTTTCATATTTCAACCAAAATTTTTTTTTTTTGTTTCTTAGAGAACTCATTAACAAACCGAGATGTGGCTCCTCTGATTAAAAGCCTCCAAAGCAACTTTTTCCTGACGACATTAGACCTCAGTTACAATAAGATCACATTTGAAAATGGACAAGACTTGACCGCCTTCCTCGTAAGAATCAATATTTTCCAACAATTCTTGCTTATATTTATATAACAATAGACTTTTGGTTTTATATATGATAAAACCTATTTCATAAATAAAAAGAAGTGGAACATAAATCTTCTTTTAAAAAAAACATGTTTAAAAGGAAAGCTATTCCCGATATATGTAATAATTTTACTTGTTTCAGTCAGTTGACTGTGGCCATGCATCCTTGTGAAAGAGCAACCTCTTTCCATTCAAAACTTCATAAACACATAAAATATATATATATATATACATATGTATATATATATATATATATATATATATATATATATATATATATATATATATTTAAAAAAGGAGATGTGGAACACGAGTTGTGATATATAAAAAAAGGAAATGAAGAAAATGCTGACAAAATAATTTAAGTAAGGGAGAGTGTATTTAATTAGGTGAAAGTTCTTTATTTAAACAAAAAAAAGAGAAAAATTGGGTTAGAATACAATGTTCATTTTTTGTGAATGATTTCAGTGTATAAGAAAAAAAGTAAGAGTCTTTTACAGTGTTCTGTTTCAGAATAAGATATTTAGTAAAAGCGTGTAATATACAGATTTTTGTGGAAAAGTTCAATGTCAGATTTCAGTGTAGAATAAAAAAAGTAAGAGTTTACCGGTTGCGCATTTGTTATGCTTATCAAAAGATATTTTGAGTGAGATAGAGTTCCTTTCTGATTGATTTTTTTCTCTTATCTGACTTTATGTTGGGTTTGCTGTCTCTTATATGTGAAAAAAGAGGCTCCAGAGTGGTTTCGCGCCTAAAATTTCTTGTGGACAATGGTCAATACAATTTTGATTGGTCATTATAAAGGGGTCATGTTTGAATGGAAGTGAATGTTTGAATGGAAGTTGGTGTTGGGGTAAGAAAATAGGCTCCAGAGATGTTAAAATTTGGCTGGTATCGCGCCTAAAATTTCTTATTGGTCATAATAAAGAGGTCACGTGAATGTGGTCATAATAGAGAGGTCACTTGAATGTTTAGAATGAATGTTGGTGTAGGCTATATGTATGTATGTGTGTGCGCGTATGTGTGTGCGTGTGTGTGTGTTTATATGTATGTTGGGGTGTGCGTGTGTGGGTACAATTTTCAATATTTATAGTTCTGCTGGCCTTGTGCCTGTATCAAGAAGCAACGTGTTTGTGTGAAGTCAATATTTACAGTCATTTCCAAAAAATAGTGTTGGATGTTTTGCACCTGTATCAAATTATGTGTATGTGTGGAACCATATGTTTGCGTGTGTCATGGTGTTAATATCTGGGTAAAAGTGTGTGTAGGGTGTGTGAAGGTGTAAGTGTGTTTGTTGTGGGTTCGTGTTTGGGGGATGTGTTTAGAAGTGGTCTGTATTTATTAATAAGGTGGGATTCCATGGTTATTCGCTGGGTATGAGTGGCATTGTCTTTAAATTTGTAGAGGGGAAAGATTCTAAAATTGGGATGAAGTTGTGCGGCACGGACGTGTCATTCAAAGCCTCTATCTGGTTCTTGACTGAAGATTAGAGGCTTCGAATGACCTGTCCGTTTTTTGTGTCGTCTATTTGAGTGTTTTGCGTTCTTGTCCCATTTTGTATTTTTTTATATATTTTTTATATATATATATTAGCAGAGATACCCGGCGTTGCCCGGTTACATTCAATTGAAGAATTAGATTTTTCTGTTATATATATAAGGATACACACACACACACACACACACACACACATATATGTATATTAATATAAATACATGAAAGTACATGAAGTTTGTTAAAAAAAAGGGGGTCATGTATATACCTTCTGGCTGTTGAGATTATAACACCTCGTTGTAAACAATGTTCCTTATTTTTCCTTGTGGAGCATATACAAAAAGGTTTCTTTTGGTTCCTACTCTTGAGCAGCCAACATACAGTTGCCCATGCGAGAAGCAGGGCTCTTCCAAGAGAAGACCAGCTACAGAGAGGGTTTGACCCTGAGATTTGTTAATGGACATGGCAAAGCTGACATGAAGGGGGAATTGCAGTCTTCTGAATGTAAATGGAATTTCTGCTCCTGATGGAGTAAGAGGAATTCTTGGAATAAAGACGTCATCCCCTTTTCCGCATCCAGAAAGAATGATTGCCTCGATAACTTGTGACATCATTTTCTTTATCACCAGTCGTGTTCCGTTGCAAAGTCTTGGTGGTTCCAGATTGGGAGTAGCATTACAGGAGTTCCAACTTTAAGTGCTAATATGTGTGGAGGTAGTCAAGGAGGCTCCAGTGAATTGAGAAATTCCGGAGGATAGTTCACAACTTCATTTATATCTGGAATTGTATCAAAAGACTTGTAAGTGTGTATAGTGCCGGGAGGAGAATGCATTAGCTGTTGATTAATTTTGTTAACAGTGACGTTTTTTGGAGCTAATATTGCTCTTTCACACAGCCAATTGTGATTTTGGTAGTTTTGTGTGAAGTTGGGAAAGACTTTGTTTTTGAGGTCATCTACAGAATTAACAACAGAGGAAAATGACCACACTTCCATTTGTCCTGCAGCATCGAGAGGCATCTTGCCTTCACCAAGTGTCAAAATGTCCTGTGCAAACTTTGTGGACATTTTGTCACCGTGTAGCTGAGCTCTCATGTTAGTGGTGAGACTGAGGATTGTAACATGATGCCACAGGGTTGAGGACTTTAGGCATGCTCGGACTTCATCTGCTTGAGTGCCTTTCGGAATGACAGGAAGAGTTTGCCTGAAATCACCTGACAACAGAAACGTTACACCTCCCATTGGAGCCTGACAGTCTCGGATGTCTTTCTGGGCTCTATCTAATGCTTCCAAAGCTCCCTTGTGAGCCATAGTGCACTAATCCCAGATAATTAGATGACACATTTTAAGTACTTGTCCCTGATCTGAGCTTTTGTTGATGTTGCATGAAGGCATTTCGGATGCTGCTAAATTGAGAGGGAGTTTAAAAGTTGAGTGTGCTGTCCTGCCACCGGGTAACAAAGTAGCTGCAATGCCAGAGGAGGCTACAGCTACTGCAATGTCCTGATGCTACCCAACTTCTGCAAGGAGAAGCTTTGTAATAAATGTTTTTCCTGTCCCTCCAGGAGCATCGAGGAAGAAGATTCGTCCCTTGCATTGGCGTACACTGTTAAGAATAGTTCTGTAGGCCTGCAGCTGGTCCGGAAGTAAATTAGGCTCATTTTCAATAATGTACTTTGAAAGCGCTTGAGTGTCGTAGGTTGTTTCATGAATGACAGCAGTGGGATGGCTATTTGACCCTGATCTGAATGCTTGTGACAGGCCATACATCGACAATTCATTTCCACCCAGTTTAGCAATTCTGTCTTCAATGTCAATGAGTGTTTTGTTATAGATTTCATTGCTGTTATAGATTTCATGTCAGGATAGAGCAGTTGAGCTTGGCGCTGAAAGTCTTCAGCCAGGTTGTCTCTATATTTGAGCCATAGAGTGGCTGGATCACACAGTTCGCATGCCTGTAGTAATACTGCAACTAGTGCCCTGAGACTTTTAGGTGATTGTGATAAAGCAGCCTCTCCTAAAGTTGCATCCCATTGTGCACCATCTTCTAACAGACCTTATCGATAGCAGGCTTCTCTGTATGTTGTGCAGACATGTCCATGAATGGTTTTTAGGGCCTGGAAAGACGTTGGCCCTCTGACTTCATGTAGTAGTAGATGAAGGTAGAAGCACTCTTGTTGAGTGGGATGCACTGTGTATACTCGCCCAAGGCAAGTGTGAAACTTAATGCCAGGGTATCCATGAACATTTTGACCTGCTTTCCGTGGGGCCCATTTTTTTCCATTCCAAGTGTAGTACAATGGAATCTGTGGATACAGCAAGGTTTGAGCGAATGGATCCGGCTTTTGTTGGCCTGAGGCCACAGCAGAAGACATGTCAAGTCATCACACAGTGGGACTAAACCCTGGAACATGTGTTTGGAATGTAGTTTGTTACTACACAGCCACACCTGCCCCTATGTATGTGTGTATGTGTAGATATATTATGCATGTATATATGTGTATATATATGTGTACATATTACATGTACATCTATATATATATACATCTACACATAAAATACAAAATACAAAGTTATATCTTGATATCGCTAGTGATAACAATACTCAAAATATATAACAGACTGGAATTGTAGGCCTGTCTCTTGTAATTTCGATCAATTGGATCTTGTCCTTCCTCTTGTATAAAAGTGTACGGCTGCAGCGAAATTCATTGTTGGACTTTCTTCTATCGAAGGCATTTTAACAAAAATGCTTTCGTAAAGACGGTGAAAATATTGTCAATTTCCCCAAACAGGGACACAATTCAATTTTTAAACAATAATCAAAGCCCCTTCTCCGAAAGGGGGAGGGTTATGGTTTACAATTATTTAACAAATGCAACACAACAATGTTTCCCTTAAGAGGAACCAACAAACGTGATTACAATAGTCAAACAGTAATAATAATAACAACAAACCTTTTTAATTTATCCCCATTTATGTGAAACCACTTATTCAAGTTCAAGTCATTGATGCAATTTTATATGAATTGCTAATACACACACACACACATAATAAGGGTGAAAAATTGAATATTAAGTTGATTAATATGAATTGAAAACCAGTGGTGTAGCATATAAGACCATAGCTGATCTTCTAGCAAAAAGGATGACCACTTTTAATGGCTTATCCCTGTTATATAATACTTTCAGTTTAATAGTTTCAGTATTAAAATGAAAGTGTCTGCTTTACAATAGAGAGATGTTTTTGTTTCACTTTTAACACGTAATACTGAAATAGTGGAGAAGATATGATATTGCTATGGGGTTGCCCTAGGGAAAAAGTTAAAATTTTTTTGCTGATGACACTCCCTGGACCCTAAGTAAGGCATGTGTAAAATTTAAACGAAATTGGCTGTGTAGTTCTCGCGTTTTAGGGAAACACACAGACAGACAGACACACATTCTCAGTTTTATATATATAGATATATATATCATTCGCCATGATAGATCACTAGTTACTACTCATTCCTTATTTTCTCTCCTTGTTTCTTTCTGTGTTTGTTTCTGTGGAAGAGCATCAAAACATTAAAGACTTTTTTACTTCCCAAGTGTTATACTACCTGTCTTTGCCTTTTGTTTTTTTGTAAATTCTCCCAATATATACATCTCTATATATATAAACGTCAAAATATCTGCGTGCGTGTCCTTTATACAAATCCACGATTTTTCAGTTAGAGGGTTCGCACTTTCTATGGTCATTCAAAACCATCCAAGGGTGGTCATGCACATCATTATATTTCCCAAGTCACTCTGCAAAGCCATTAAAAAATCAATAGAAGTGACGTTTTTGTGAATTTTCCATCCAAAACCCAATCAAAATGCCCGAAACTTGATATGCTAGTTGAGTGCCAGCTAGCTGTATGTGATTGGTTGGAAATTTGGACAGTACTCGCGTGTATGTGTGCATGCATGCAGCTGTATATGCATGCACTAGCAGTATGACCTGGCAACGCCGGGTCATAGTGCTAGTATATATATATATATATATATATATATATATATATATATGTATATATGGAGGTGCAATGGCCCAGTGGTTAGGGCAGCGGACTCGCAGTTTCGATTCCCAGACCGGGCGTTGTGAGTGTTTATTGAGCGAAAACACCTAAAGCTCCACGAGGCTCTGGCAGTGGGTGGTGGCGATCCCTGCTGTACTCTTTCGCCACAACTTTCTCTCAGTCTTTTTTCTGTTGGCCTGCTCGCTTAGCCAGTAGGGTGGCGTCATTTGAAGGCTAAAAAAAAAAACAATGCGAAGCGCATTGTGACCAGCGATGTGTAACATCTGATAGCCTGGTCGGTCGTGATATATATATATATATATATATACTAAGCAATAAAGGGTTTAGCAACGAATTGCCTTACCACATACCGAATTTAGAAATAGCAGTCAAAGAGTTATAGCTATTTCTTCTACTAAAAAGGAAGATCTCAGTAAAAACAGCAATTGGAAGGCAGACACAAACAGGTAAGAGAGAATGAATTGACGGCAATCTATCATACAATTTTAAGTTATCTACGGACGCACGTTTCGAAATCAAGTTTTTAGGAAAGCATAAGAATTAAATATTAAATAATTCTACCTTACCAAAACTTCTTTTCTCTTCAGCGTAGAATACTATAATCATAAATGATTATATATTGAATTTTGAGATACTAGAAGGCACCAACTCAACTCAGTATCAGAGCGAGCTCGAATCCGCAACTAGTATCCCCAAATTCAAAGTGTGAATGAAAAGATTGTGTCACCAGCCCCTTCCCACCCGATATATATATATATAACATGTGTGAAGAAGAAGAAGCAATACAATAACAAAAGGAAAGAAGAAAGTAAACGGAAGCAAGAAAAAATAAATTTTTAAATAAAAATCTAATAAATAAGATAGATAAATAAGTAGTTGAAAACATGCAAAGCTATAAAAGTCAAGAGACCTATAAGTCTGTGTGTATATATAGAACTGAATAGGTGACCTTGCCACATCTACATAAATTTTCCCCACTGTTCTCCATTACTATTAATCATATTATTTTACTTTTTATTTAATTTTTTATTTATATACTTATTTTTCTTTATCTCATTCACTTTTTCTCTTATTCTCCTTCCCCTTCTTTGCCTTCTTTCTTTCTTCCTTTTGTTGTTATTGTTGTTGTTGTTGTTCTTCTTCTTCTTCTTTGTCCTCTTCTTCTTCACTCTGTTCACTTTTGATGATGGACCTTTGTGCCTGAATTATACAAAAGTCACTAAATTTTTCTTGTTTTCACATTATCAAGAAGATTTCCATCTTCATTACTTTGTTATATAACTCATATATATATATATATATTTATACTTATGTATTTCAGACAAATAATGAAACATTAATTACACTTGATCTGCGGTGGTGTCTTATCTGTGATAAAGGCGGTCTTGCATTGGCTAAAGGTCTGAAGGTTGGTGTAATTTAGAACTGCTAGACAATATATAAAAGGCACTTCACTGTTAGATTATCTTATCAAAGTTAAACTGTGCAGCCTATAGGATCAAAGTATCATTTTGCATTTACTAATTTTAACAATGAGGAAAAGAACTAAATATATACCCAGGCATATGGCATAGCGGTTCTGAGATAGACAGTAATATATGTTTAAATGTTTGATTAGATAATAACAAACATACATGATTTAAAGTTCAGTAATATAGAGTTTTTATTAAGAAAAAAATTTTTTAAAGAGCAAGAGAAAAAGATGGTGAGAAAGAAAAGTGTTTTTTTACATTTTCTATCATAATGCATGTTTTTCATCAGTTTCTGTTGTAGTACATAAGTTCCGAAATAGAAAAAGACAACATTAACTTTCACCAGCCTTCCCATATCAAGAAAGCTTTGCTCCAAGTCTGGGCCAAATATTGAAAAAATCATAAATTCACTTTCTGGGACATTATCAAAAACAGCAACAAAGTAGAGATATGCAAGAGATGGCTCAACTCAACTCCCTATATTCTCCCCAGAAAGCTGAAAATTAAAGCCATCTCAAACGAACCAAGAAAACAGAGAAAACAAGGAAACTTGGATAACTTCAAAATGGAGCTAAAACTCCTTAGACTTGGAGATCAGTCTCACAAAGAAAAAAATATAGTTGATGAAGAGATGGAGGTAGAAATTGCATAGAAAGCCAAAAGAGAACTTTTTGATAACACTATTCTACTTTAGAAACAAAGTTGTGAAAATGAGGGAGTGATTTCTCTTCAAAGATGGGGAAAAAAAACATGATTGGTTTAATCACTATGAGGAAAAGTTTAATGAAGAACATCAATCAGATAATCCTTTCTTGAAAAAAATTTAGAAAATCACAAATCCCACACAACCAGAGCAAAGTCACTACTGGACCCCCCCCCCCCCAAAAAAAAAACCTCAAATACTCATTTGAAACTAAGAGTAACCTCTCACAGAGCACCATTGAATAACAACCCAGATACTCATCATAGAGACAGGGTGGGATATTTCAAGGCTCCCTTCTCTACTAGACAAAATACCCTCAAAGTTATACAAAAGCTAGCTCAACTGGAACAAAAATCTCTCTCACCCCAGAAACTCCTCACATCCCAGGTATAGCATCTCTCAGAATAACTATTTCAGACAGAACTAATGGAGAAACAGGGGCCTTTCTTGCTCAAGGCCCTTCCACTCTTTCATATGTCTATCTGCATATTCTCTATGCATTCACGTATCTTTCTTACCTGCATTCCCAGCCTCTCCAATTTCCTTCATCACCTGCTGCTGCAGTCATGTCATCCCCATCGTTAAACGTATCCCATCACACACTCATGGAACTTCTTTCTCAATCCCCTCTTCACTACTTTTACCCCTCCTCCACTGTTCCCTGAGGGTAGACCCCTGATAAATCTTCACACCAACTATCTCTCTCTCTCTCTCTCTCTTTCTCTCTCTCTCTCTTTCACTTTGACTGTCCTATTGGGGTAGCCAAGTATCTTCTCTATACTAAGATAACTATCTCTGTCCTTTATAGGTAACCCCAGTACTTAAATTTTTTAAGCCCAGTACTGTTCTAACAGCCTCTGTTTGCTGAACTGCTAGGTTACAGGGACATAAACAAACCAACACCAGCTGTCAAGTGGAGGTGGGGAGACACCCTTCCACACACACACTCCAAACCTTTTGTCTGGCACACAGCCACTCTCCTTGGTTCCACTCGCCCTCTCACCCAAGAGGTCTTTGTCCTGCAAGTTACTTAGCAACCCTAGTAACAGTATTATGTAAAAGGCACTTGTGCCAGTGACATGTAAAAGCACATGTGCTGGTGGCATGGCAGTGGCACCCATGTTGGTCACGCACTGAAGTCACCTATGCTGGTGACACATAAAAGGCATCCATGTTGGTGACAATTAAAAAGCACCCGGTAGAGTGACTGGCATTAAGGAAGGGCATCCAGCTATAGAAACCAAGCCAAAACATAAGGCGGCAAGCTGGTAGAAACGTTAGCATGCCGGGCAAAATGCTTAGCAGTATTTCGTCTGCCGTTACATTCTGAGTTCAAATGCCGCTGAGGTCTTCTTCTTTTGCCTTTCATCCTTTCGGGGTCAATAAATTAAGTACTAGTTATGCACTGGGGTCGATGTAATCGACTTAATCCGTTTGTCTGTCCTTGTTTGTCCCCTCTATGTTTAGCCCCTTGTGAGCAATAAAGAAATAAGAAACGTTAGCACGCCGGGCGAAATGCGTAGCCGTATTTCATCTGCCGTTACGTCCTGAGTTCAAATTCCGCCAAGGTCGACTTTGCCTTTCATCCTTTCAGAGTTGATAAATTAAGTACAGGTTATGCACTGGGGTCGATGTAATCGACTTAATCCGTTTGTCTGTCCTTGTTTGTCCCTCTCTATGTTTAGCCCCTGTTTAGTGGATAGTAAAGAAATAAGAATCCAAGCTAAAACAGACAACTGGAACCGGATGCAACTCTCCAGCCCACCAGCTCCAGTCAAACTGTCTAACCCATGCCAGCATGGAAAACGGACATTAAATGATGATGATGATGATGATGATGACATTATTGACTCACCTCTTTCTATCTGAGAAATTCTGTGGGAGGTTGACTTTTTCTTTCATCCTTTTGGATACAACAAGTACTAGTTGAGTACTGCAGTTGATGTAATTGATTTACTCTCTACCCTGAAATTGCTCGTTTTGTGCCAATTTGAAACCAATATTGTACATTATTATGCATTAACGTATTTGTGGAGGCATGTGGCTTAGTGGTTAGGGTGTTGGACTCATAATCGTAAGGTTGTGGTTTCGATTCCTGGACTGGGCAATGCGTTGTGTTCTTGAGAAAAATACTCCATTTCACCTTGCTCCAGTCCACTCAGGTGGCAAAAATGAGTAATCCTGCGACGGACCGGTGTCCCGTCCAGGTGGGGAATTTCTACGCCACTGAAACCGGGAAGCCGGCCCTTATGAGCCTGGCATGGCTCGAGAAGGAGAAGGATTAATGTATTTGGATCAGCATCCTTCAATTACTAAAACCCCCTGGCAGTTTGCAGTTCCCTGTCCTCCCTTTCTAGGCCTCACAGAGGGGATGACAGGGGACTGAGACACATGGCTGTGCTTGAGAAGACACATCAAGCTAAGTAAAATTGTGGTGCTCCTTGCATACAGGTATATCCCCTGAATCCCTACCCAGCTGAGCGTTCCTAATCTTGTGGGCTGTTGTTGTTGTTGTTGTTAAGCAACAAGACAGGTAAAGGTGATTAGGTGATGGTCTAGGGCTTAGGAGCGGGAGACCCCAGACCTTTGAAAAGAAAAATTTTGGTCGTCTTGAAGGTTCTTTGTTGACATCCGACACCACTGGGAGGTGGCCCTTGAAGTCACTGGAAATGGAGATCTCCAGGCCCAAATTCTTGAACGGCATCTTGTGGGCTTGTGGGTGCTGGTGCCACATAAAAAGCACCCATGCCAGTGCTGCATAAAAGCACCTGATACACTATGTAAAGTGGTTGGCATTAGGAAGGGCAGCATGGAAAATGGATGGTAAATGATGATACTGAGGACCTCTTTCCCATCTAAACACTTCCCCTCACATTCTAATGAAAATTTCCCCTCTGTCCCTTCACCCAGTCCAATTCTCTGTATTACTTCACCTACAATCTCCCCTACTGTACCTTGAGGGTATCTCCACCACCATCTCTCTTACGCTCTCTGTCTCTGAAATTGGGATGTGTCTTTTATGTCATCAAATATAGTAATCATTTTTGATTGATGCTACGTAGTCTAATTTTTTATTTTCTCTTTTTTTCTCTTTTTTTTTTTTACTTTGTCAACAGAGAAATGTCAGTCTCAAAGTTTTAGATGTTAGCTGGAATGGCCTAGGCGAACGTGGATTAAAGAATCTTGCTTTAGCTCTAGCTTATAACAACTGCCTTAAAGCTATCAACTTGGCGTAAGTGATTCCTTTTTCCAGCTTATTTGATAAACTCTTTTGGTGAAATATTCCAATTCTCATTTAATGAAACAGTTGCATTTAATCACAGGTGCAGGAGTGTGGTAAGTAGCTTGCTTACCAACCACATGGTTCCGGGTTCATTCCCACTACATGGCACCTTGGGCAAGTGTCTTCTACTATAGCCTCCGGCCGACCAAAGCCTTGTGAGTGGATTTGGTAGACGAAAACTGAAAGAAGCCTGTCGTATATATGTATATATATGTATATGTGTGTGTATGTTTGTGTGTCTTTGTTTGTTCTCCCAACATCGCTTGACAACTGATGGTGGTGTGCTTACATCCCCATAACTTAGCGGTTCGGCAAAAGAGACCGATAGAATAAGTACTAGGCTTACAAAAAATAAGTCCTAGGGTTGATTTACTCGACTAAAGGTGGTGCTCCGGCATGGCCACAGTCAAATGACTGAAACAAGTAAAAGAGTAAAAGAGTTGAATCTTTTATCTATTTCAGTCAGAAGACTGTGGCCATGCAGGAGCACCACTTTGAAGAACTCTTAGTTGAATGAGTCAACCCCAGTATTTATATTTTTTAAGCCTGGTACTGTTCTAACAGCCTCTGTTTGCTGAACTGCTAGGTTACAGGGACATAAACAAACCAACACCAGCTGTCACATGGAGGTGGGGAGACAAACAGACACAATAACACACACACATACACACACACACACATACACATACAACAAGCTTTTTTCAATTTCCATCTATCAAATCCACCCACAAGGTTTGGGAATGAACCCGGAACCATATGGTTGGTAAGCAAGCTCCTTACCACACAGTCGCATCTGTGCCTATATCTAGATTCTTAAAAAAAAGTTTTATTCTTTTTATTTGTTTATTTATTTTGTGAATAGAATTTATTATTTTCTATTTCATGTACAAAGCGTATTATCATTTACTGTTAGCTTTTACTTGTTTCAGTCATTTGACTGTGGTCATGCTGGAGCACTACCTTTAGTCGAGCAAATTGACCCCAGGACTTATTCTTTGTAAGCCTAATACTTAATCTATCGGTCTCTTTGCCAAACTGCTAAGTTATGGGAATGTAAACACACCAGCATCGATTGTCAAGCGATGTTGGGGGGACAAACACAGATACACAAACATATACACACACACACACACACATATATATATATATATATATATATATATATATATATACACACACATATATACGATGGGCTTCTTTCAGTTTTCGTCTAACAAATCTACTCACAAGGCTTTGGTCAGCCCAAGGTTATAGTAGAAGACACGTGGGACTGAACCTGGAACCATGTGGTTCGTAACCAAGGTACTTACCACACAGCCACTTCTACGTCTAATATCTATTTACTTTTTTAAGTATGGTACTTATTCTATTAGTCTCTAAGTTGCTGCTAAGTTACAGAGACATAAACAATCAAACACTGGTTGTCAAGTGGTCGCGGGAGGAACAAACAAACACACATTTGCACATGCACACACACATCTATATATAGACACAATGGACTTCCACACAGTTTCTGTCTACCAAATTCACTTACAGGGCTTTGGATGGCCTGGGTCTATAGTGAAAAACTCTGCTGTGGGGCTGAACCCAAAACCATATGGTTACAAAACAAGCTTCTTAAGCACATGGTCACCAATTTCACATTTGTTGGTCAGTAATGACACCTTGGCCATAAACACTGCATATGTTCTCGGTTGTTTCTGTGGTGCTTTATCCATTCTTAAACTCTCACAACATCACATGTTGAACATGCACTTCCCGATCATCTATCTTAGGGGAGTAAAATTTGATATTAAACTATGATGTGCACACTTTCACTGCTTGAGTACAAAAAAAGTTAGAATCGAAAAAAAGTTAAATGTTAAGAAAATAGGAGTGGCTGTGTGGTAAGTAGCTTGCTAATGAACCACATGATTCTGGGTTCAGTCACACTGCGTGGCACCTTGGGCAGTTGTCTTCTACTTATAGCCTCTGGCCGACCAAAGCCTTGTGAATGGATTTGGTAGACGAAAACTGAAAGAAGCTCGTCATATCATCACCATCATCATCATCGATTAACGTCCACTTTCCATGCTAGCATGGGCTGGACGAAGCATGGGTTGGATATGTATTATATATATATATATATATATATATATATATATATATATATATATATATATATATATATATGTATGTGTGTGTGTGTGTATATGTTTGTCTGTGTTTGTCCCCTCAACATCGCTTGACAACCGATGCTGGTGTGTTTACGTCCCTGTAACTTAGCGGTTCGGCAAAAGAGACTGATAGGATAAGTACTAGGCTTACAAAGAATAAGTCCCGGGGTCAATCTGCTCGACTAAAGGCGGTGCTCCAGCATGGCCACAGTCACATAACTGAAACAAGTAAAAGAGTTAAAAGAGTAAAAATTGGGGTGGGGGTGGGAGAAATTAAAACTTTGGAAGCGTGATTTTTTGGCAAAATCATATTCCCCTATATCAAAAACATAGAAATTGGGAAAAGTTTTTGAAAAAAAAAAACACTGGAAATAGGTGGTGTACATGTGTTTGCATGTGTGTGTGTGTGTGTGTGTGTGTGTGTGTGTGTGTGCATGAAGGTGTTAAGAAGTGAACCGACAGATTTGTAAGAGAGTCAGATGACTGACTTCTTCTTTTATCTTTTACCTTTTATTGTTTCAATCATTAGATTGTGGCCATGCTGGGACACTGTGCTGAAGAAGTTTATAGTCAAACTAGCAGTATCGCCCGGCGTTGCTCGGTTTGTAAGGGAAATAACTATATAAGCATTTTTAGAGAGTTACTTCCCTTATAGATGCCAATTCGGGCTTTCTTAGCCATTTCTGTTTTGGTGTCTTCAAGCCATGAAGTCGTTGTTCTAAAAGAACGCTGGTCTCCTTGACAACGCTTTACGACGTTGATTTCCTTACTTCCCTTCCCCACAGCTTCACGAGGGAGGGAAGAAGGGGGAGAAGCAAACAGGTGCAGGTGTGACCATGGACGCCAACTCCGCCGCCATCAACACACGAAAAATTATGCATTAAAATGGAATAAAAAATGATGTTAAATTATTTTAAAAATCGTAGACTCATCGTAGACGCGCGCTAATACTCAGACGGGCTCGATATGAATTACGACTATAAGATACCCGAATTTGGTTAAACTGCACCGCAAAATGTGGGAGTAGTTAGGAATCTAAATCGAAGGGGACAGACACTCACACAACCACAGTTTTATATATATAGATGAATCAACCCCAGTACTTATTATTTTTTTTTCAGCCTGGTACTTATTCTATCAGTCTCTTTCGCCAAACTGCTAAGTTATGGGAATGTTGACATACCAACACCAGTTGCCAAGCAGTGGTGGGGAACAAAAAAACACACACACACACACACGCACACACATACAAAGGGCTTGTTTCAGTTTCCATCATCTAGATTCACTCACAAAGCTTTGGTCAGCCTGAGACTATAGTAGAAGACACTTGCCTTAGGTGCCACGCAGTAGGACTGAACCTGGAACCATATGATTAGGAAGCAAGCTTCTTACCACATGGCCACACTTGCAATATTTGTTTTGGCCCTCTGCTCTGAGTTCAAATCCCACTTAGCCCTCAAGCTTCTCAGATCAGCTTAACAAACCAACAAGTACCAAATCAGAATAGTACATTGGTAGAATTGATAGGGTACTAGATAAGAAGACTTGTGATTCTCCTCTGCGTTTTGATGGCAACACCTGCAATAATACTGTTGTGAAGTTATATTCGCCCAGTGCCCAGTGGTTCTCAGCTATTTTTTGCCTGTGGACTCCTTTGATTCCCATTTTATTCTACTGGCCCTCACAGCCATTCGATATCTAAATAAAATCCTATAATGTTTTTACAATTGAAAATTATTAAGAAGTGTAGAAAAAAAAAACGTTGAAATATTTTGTGCACTTTAGAAGTACAACCAATTGTAGTGCACATAAGTTTTAACAAAGTCTTATACAGAACCATCTTATACAGAACCCCAAGGGCCATACAGACCCTGCCTTACCCTTGGGCATCATTGTTTTGTTGAAGAAGGAAGATTTGTATGCATAAGCAACTGTTAGTCCTCTGCATATAAATGTGCCCAGGCCTGCATCTTGTTGAGGAATGGTCAGGCAGGTGCAGAAACCCATGGCCATATATAACCAAAGGAAGCCCTTTGCCTTATGGTTAAGAAGTTCACTTCCCATGCAGATGGTTTTAGGGTCAGTCCTGCTGCAGGCCTCTTTAACTATAACACTCCACTGATGTGTCCTGCCTCATGCAGTTGACTAATGAGTCCTGCTTCATGTGGTCTACTGATAAGTCCTACCTCATGCAGTCCATTAAGGATTTCTGCTACATGTGTTCCACTTATGAATCCTGCCTCATATAGTCCACTGATGAGTGCTGCCTCGTGTGGTCCACTGATGAATCCTGCCACATGCTGTCTACTGATGCATCCTGCCTCATACAATTTACAGATAATACCTGCCTCATGTAGAAAAGGTTGCTTGTGTCCGTTTTATACCAAAGCTGTTTACTGTCACCCATGGAGTAGGAGGGCGATAAATAAAGTTTACTTCCACCCACTCTATGGAAATGGTTTCTGTTGTTTTGATCTGATCATCTCTTCATTCTGCTTTCAGCAATAACAACTTGACACCAAAAACAACAGTTCATCTTGCTAGAGCTTTAAAAAGAAACAAAAGCCTTGAAGTTCTCATAGTAAGTTGATTCACCTGAAATACTACTATTTATTATGTAGGAAAAATATTGATATCCTCATATCATAGACAATTGCTATTAGCAAGCTTGTGAAATTGTGTCAAACACTTGCTTTTGCATGGACAATGAGTGTGGGTATTTGCTGATTCTACTGTGAAGATAATCCTATATTCTTTCTTTGTAAAGGACAGATTTATATGTCTGATGGCCTTTTTGGAAAAAGTTGTATGGTGGACCATACTGAAAGGGCTGAAGACAAACACCTTCCTCTTTGGCCAAGCCCTCATCAACTCTAAAGTTTCACTTGAAAATGAAAATGAGAGTGAAGAGAGAGATGCTGTCTTCCAGCAAATTTGTTGAGAGGTGGATGAGAGTGGCAAGGATAGTTCAAGTGAGTGGGCCTGCTCTGAGCATGCCCCAGTAGAATGAGGGTGGAAGAGGGAAAGGAGGAGAGGACACTTGTCTCAGTAGTCAGGGTGACCATGGTTATGCAATGTTTCCACAAGCAGACCTTGGAATTCTCTCATCTTTTGGGGTAATTATTCATTGCTAAAATTTTCTTCTTAACTCATTGTTTGTGGTGTAGATTTGTGCATACATACAGACCCCCTCAGTGTGTTTCTTTCTCCTGTATTTGTACTAATGTCTTTTTGTACCATTCTAATAATAATAATAATAATTGTTGTCGTTGTTATTATTATTATCATTATTATTATTATTATTATCATTATTATGTTTTTTCCTTCTTTCTTCAAATTTTCTTCCGTTTCTCGCCAAGTGTTTTCCATACATCTAGGGCAGAGAAGGGCATTCTATGCATTCCCAGATTACACGCACAAATTCACAGATAGAATATGTATTTAAAAATTAATAAATAAATAAATTCATGGATGGATGTTATTTTCACAGCAATAGTGCTCTTCTCAGTACATGAGCCGTTCCAGTTAATACGATTTTTTGCACTTCCTGTAGGGATGGTAAGCCTGGAATCATTTTCAAATAGGTTTCAGTACCTTTTTTTATCATTCCTAGAGATCCTACAATCACCGGTACTGTAGTCGCCTTGAGATGCCACATTTTTTCTTCTTCTTCTTCTTCTTCTTCTTCTTCTTCTTCTTCTTATTATTATTATTATTATTATTATTATTATTATTATTATTATTATTATTATTACTTTTTTTTTCTCTTCTTTCAAATTTGCTTCCATTTCTTGCCAAGTGTCTTCCCGACTCCTAGGGCAAAGAAACTCATAGTATACATTGGTAGGCCATTAAACCAAACTCAATAGTTCGTTCATTTTTTTTTTTTTTTTTTTTAAGTTAAATTAAAATACATGAGCAGCAAGAGTTCTCACATCGACAATGCTCTTCTCAATACGTGTGATGTACCAGTTAAGGCAATCTTTTGCACTTCTTGCAGGGATGGTAAGCCAGGGATCATTCTCATATAATTTTCGGTTCCCTTCTTGATCATTCCTAGTGCTCCTACGATCACTGGTATTGTAACCGCCTTGAGATGCCACATTTTCTCAATTTCAATGAGTAGGTCTTTATATTTTCTGAGCTTGTCAACTCTTTCGCTGAGATATTATGATCACAGGGGATGCTCATGTCGATCAATAAGCAAACTTTATTGTTTTGGTCTTTCACAACAATATCTGGTTTATTGGCCTTGATGGTTCGGTCTGTATGTACTGGAAAGTCCCACAGAATGGTTACATTTTCTCCTTCAGTTACAGCCTCAGGGTGGTGATGATACCACTTGTCGGCAGTTTTGATATTGTAATGCCGACTTATTAGCCAGTGGAGATATTGGCCAACTCTGTCATGTCTTAATTTATACTCCACTGGTGCTAAGACTTTACATCCAGAGATTAGGTGGTCCACTGTTTCAATCATGTCGTTGCAGAATCGGCATTTTGGGTCTGCTCCATTTTTCATCACATTGGCCTGGTAGTTCCGGGTTAATAGGCTTTGATCTTGAGCAGCCAGGATGAAACCTTCGCTCTCTGCTTTTAGCCCTGAGCTCCGTAGCCACTGATGGGTTTGCTTCTGGTCAACATCAGCTTGTTTGCTGCGGGTCACATATTTGCAGTGCAGAGGTTTCTCCTCCCACCTATCAGCCAATTGCTTGTGCGCTTTTTTCATTGCCATCATTTTCACCTTCTTTGCAACAATAGTTGCCGTACTTCCCTCGGGTTGTTCAGTTTGGGTATCCTGCACGAGATCAATAGCAAATTTTTTGCTTTCCTTTATGATAGAATGAAGCTTCTTTCGTCTCTCGTGATTTTCCACGAGCTTTAGCATCCAGTCATTCGATATTTCGAGATATTTGGCCAGTCCAATTGTGGTTGTTTTGTAAGCTAGTTCAAATTGGATCAGGCCTCGACCTCCTTGGGCTCTGGGAAGGTAAAGGCGATCTACGTCTGCCTTTGGGTGGTGCATCCTATTACAACTCAGCAGCTTGCGTATTTTCCTATCTATATTCTTTACTTCACTCATATTCCAGTTCAACACATTGTAGCTATAACTAACAACTGGAACTGCTAAGGAATTTATAGCTAACACCTTGTTACGTGCATTTAGTTCAGATTTCAGGACTGCACGAACTCTCCTATAACATTCCTTCCTGATCTTCTCTTTCATGCTTGCATGCTGAATACCAGAGCCTTCATTTATCCCTAAATATTTGTATGTTTGTTCTTGCTCAAGCTCTCTTATGACTGTGTCAACATCTAACACGACTGAATTTGTGGTCTTCACTTTCCCTTTCTGGAAAGTGGCCTTGGCACACTTCTCAAGTCCAAACTCCATCCCGATGTCATTGCTGAATGCTTTCACGGTGCGCAATAGGCCTTCAAGTTCATTATTGTCTTAATTATTATTATTATTATTATTATTGTAAAACATTACTGTCTTGATTCCTTGGACTTACAGGGTTGGCTACATGGTTTCTATAACATATAAGTGACTGAGATTATAATATTTTACCTGAACAAGACACCAGTCTATTGCAGTTATTCATCTGTAGCTGAGTGAACTGGAGCAATATGAAATAATGTGCTTTACTTAAGAACATAACACACCACCCAGTCTGGGAAATAAAACCAGTTGTGAGTGCAATAGCCTAACCACTAGGCCACATGTCTTCCCTTCACATGGTCTTTGGAAATTGATCTGTCCCTCAACAAAGAGATAAGTCTTCCACAGTCAATACAAAGAAGTGGTCAATATATGTTGCTATGGGCAATAAATACAGTTAGCAGAAAATAATCCTTTAGTAAGCTTGATAAAAAAATGTTAGAGATACTAATAAAGAATGTTAGGGGAAATGTTAGAAGAAAAGAAGTTAGGGTAAAATAGAAAAAATAGGTGGAAGTAGGAGAGGGCAAAAATGAAAAAAATATATGAAGTTACAATAAACAGAGTATACAATGTATCACATTTTAAATAACATTTGAATACAAAGAAAGAGAGAAATGGCAAAAATGAAAAAAATATATGAAGTTACAATAAACAGAGTATACAATGTATCACATTTTAAATAACATTTGAATACAAAGAAAGAGAGAAATGATCGATAAAAGAAGGTAAGAGAGAAAAAAGGAGGGTTAAAGCAGAGGCCAAACACCACAGAACAAATGGTGTGTTCAACCATATCCTACAGTAATATCCTATTACAGTAATAGGATAGTTGATATCCTACAATAGGATAGTGACTATTACTGGCCATTCCCCCAGCAGGTATCAAAAATACTGATGACAATGGAGAAGGCACTCCCCCTGGCAGGGATGGATGATACTAATGAGATACTCAACACACAATACAAGTAGTAATACAACAAACGACTGCACCACACCAGGAAGAGTTCACACATACAGCAGGAATTTGCCAGAAATTTCCAACAGAGGAAATTTCAAAAGTCACGCACTAAAACATTTGGCATTTTATTTATATCGTGACATTATTGTCATTGATTTGACTCATGTTCGTTCTTATTCCTAGTAGAATTTATGTGGGTAGTGGATTACTACCTGTAAACTTAGGTATCCACAAGCTTTCAGTAATCTTTCAAATGCTTAAAACCCTCCTAGTAATCTATCCCGTCCCTAAGAGGCAAACTTTTTGTAGAACCTCTACAGAACATTCCATTATTATTATTAAAAAGCGCCTTTCGAGTGTTTGGCCTCACAGAGGCAATGTGGCCAATGCCAGTGTCAAGTAAGTATCACCTGTGCCAGTGCTGCGCAACTAG
The DNA here is from genome assembly GCF_006345805.1 of Octopus sinensis. Lineage (NCBI taxonomy): Eukaryota > Metazoa > Mollusca > Cephalopoda > Octopoda > Octopodidae > Octopus > Octopus sinensis. The sequence continues at coordinate 13,642,366 of NC_043014.1, read as the reverse complement.
CACTTTATGTCGGTGGCACATAAAAGGCATCTTTTGAGCGTTGGGCCTCACAGAGACAATGGCAAATGGCCAAGACCCTCAGCAATATGAAATCACAGTCATGGTAGATTCATGTGTCATGCAACTGGTACTTGTGCCAGTGGAATATAAAAACACCCATTACACTCTTGGAGAGTTTGGTGTTAGGAAGGGCATCCAGCCATGGAAACCATGCCAAATCAGACTGGAGTCTGGTACAGCCCCTCTGCTTGCCAGCCCTGGTTAAACTGTCCAACCTATGCCAGCATGGACAATGGATGTTAAATTATTATTATTATTATTATTATTATTATTATTATTATTATTATTATTATTATATTGTTGTTATTATTATTATTATATTGTTATTATTATTATTATTATTATTTTTGTTCATCATATACATGTACATGTGTATTCATTATTTTATTCAATTTAAAAAAAACTGAAGCATCTCTTTGATAAACTTCTGAACATATTGAACTTATTTTGTGTGTGTGTTTTGGCCCACCCTGTACATATATCTGTATGTATTTATATACACACACTATATACATATATATATTGATATTTACATACATTTGTTTATCTCTATATACATATGCATACACACAAACCTATATCTGTTATGTATGTGTTTGTGTGTAATTAACCATCTTGTTCTTTCTGTGACAGTTAGACAACAATACTATTCGTGATGACAACACCAGACCCTTCATCCAACTGTGCTTAGGCCATAGCAGCCTCATGCTACTCTCTTTACAGGTATGTAATACAGTAAGGTCTAATTAATTGATTTCATTGCTACTCTTTCTCTTCATTCTTCCAGAACTTTCCAAATTCATCATATTGTGTCATTCATAATTTCTCTCTTTGCGTTGTTAGTATGTTGTTACTTACTGTCGTGAGAAGTTGGTGAGATGGCAGAATTGTTAGTATGCTGGGGAAAATGTTTAGTGGTGTTTCATCTGGTTCTCCATGTTCTTAGTTCAAGAGCTACTCAGGCTGACTTTGCTTTTTGTCCTTTGAGGTCATTATCATCATCATCATCATTGTTTAACGTCCGCTTTCCATGCTAGCATGGGTTGGACAATTTGACTGAGGTCTAGCGAACCAGATGGCTGCACCAGACTCCAATCTGATCTGGCAGAGTTTCTACAGCTGGATGCCCTTCCTAACGCCAACCACTCCGAGAGTGTAGTGGGTGCTTTTACGTGCCACCAGCACGAGGGCCAGTCAGGCAGTACTGGCAACGGCCATGCTCAATGATGCTTTTTATGTGCCACCTGCACAGGAGCCAGTCCAGTGGCACTGGCAACGACCTTGTTCGAATGTCTTTTCATGTGCCACCAGCCCGAGTGCCAATAAGGCGATGTAGGTAATGATCACGCTCGAATGGTGCTTTTCTACGTGCCATCAGCATGGAGGCCAGCTTGTTGCTCTGGCAACGATCACGCTTGTATGGTACTCCACACTGGGGTCAATGTAATCGACTTAATACCTATGTCTGTCCTTGTTTGTCCCCTCTACATTTAGCCCCTTGTGGGTAATAAAGAAATAGGTACTCTTAGTGCTCCACTAGCACAGATGTCAGTCATCGAATTTGATTTCAGGGGGAACAAAATTAGTACCAGTTGAGCAATGGGGGCAATGTAATTGATTAGCTCCCTCCTCCAAAATTTCAGGCTTTGTGCTTATAGTAGAAAGAATTAGAAAGGCAATGAGCTGGCAGAATCATTAGCACACCAGACAAAATGTATAACAGCATTACTTCCAGATCCTTACGTTCCGAGTACAAACATAACCAAGGTCAAATGTTGCTGAGCTGAGACCCCCTTCAGTCATGTCTGACCATGGGATTGCACCTTGAAAGTTACCCTCCTAGGCACAAGTCCAGGCAAGGTTGTTTATGGAAGACCAGTAGTCGCCCATGCATACCAGCCTCCCCTTTCCATGCCACCAGTATTATCCAAGGGAAAGGCAAAGGCCAATACAGTTTGGCACCAGTGATGTCGCAACTCATTTCTACAGCTGAGTGAACTGGAACAACATGAAATAAAGTGTCTTGCTCAAGAACACAACACACAGCCTGGTCCAGGATTTGAACTCACAACCTCATGATCATAAGCTCGACACTCTAACCACTGAGCCATACGCCTTCACTAGCCTTCACAAGGTCAAATGTAATGCATATTTATCCACATTGATTTGAAGTAATCATGCATTATCTCATAGTTTCAAGATTTCAATGATGTGATTCTTTATCTTCAGAATGCTATTGTAAGACTAGCACAAGTGACAAGATCTTACTGGGTTTAGACATAAAACAGGCAGAATATTTTGACTGGATATGGCCAGTTTAAATGGTAAAGGGTAAAACCTGTGGCAATATGTTATCCTCGGTTCCACCAAACATGCCAAACTAGATCCATTCTGAATTATCTCAAGTTTTTTGTTACCAACCCACCTGAGACTGTCTTTGTCTTTATGATACCAACTTCCTGTTTTTAAAGTCATCATCCTCATCATCATTTAGCATCCGCTTTCCATGCTAGCATGGGTTGGACGGTTCAACTGGGGTCTGGGAAGCCAGAAGACTGCACCAGGCCCAGTCTGATTTGGCAATGTTTCTACGGCTGGATGCCCTTCCTAACGCCTGGGTGCTTTTTACGTGCCACTGGTACAGAGTGTTCAAAGTTAATATCTCGCATGTTAGTATTTGTTCCAGAGATCAACACAGTGAGCCGGCAGAATTGTTAGCACATTGGGAAAATGCTCAGCAGCCTTTTGTCCATCTCTATGTTTTGAATTCAAATTCCACTAAGGTTGAATTTGTCTTTCATTCTTTTGGGGTCAATAAAATAAGTACCAGCTGAGGACTATGGTCGATGTAATTAATTTACTCCCTCCCCTGTAATTCCTAGCCATGTGCCAAAATTTCAGACAATTATTATTATTATTTAATAAATCTCTGAGCAAGTTATAAACAGTAGCTGCACAACATTGTGAAGTATATTTGCCACTTAAATGTGGTTAACCCTTAAGGGTGGACACTACTGTATTATTATTATTATTATTAAGGCAGTGAGCTGGCAGAATGATTAGCATGCCAGGCAAAATGCTTCACAGTATTTCATCCATCTTTACGTTGAGTTCAAATTCTGCTGAGGTTCATTTTGCCTTTCATTCTTTTATGGTTGATAAAATAAGCTCCAGTTAATCACTGGGGTCAATGTAGTTGACTTCCTCACTGCCCTGAAATTGCTGGCCTTGTACCAAAATTTGAAACAAATATTTTCTTCCAAAGATCATCGTAAAAACGACCAAGGAGTGGCTGTGTGGTAAGTAGCTTGTTTACCAACCACATGGTTCCGGGTTCAGTCCCACTGCGTGGCACCTTGGGCAAGTGTCTTCTACTATAGCCTTGGGCTGACCAAAGCCTTGTGATTGGATTTGGTAGACGGAAACTGAAAGAAGCCTATCGTATATATGTATATATATGTATATGCGTGTGTGTGTTTGTCCTCCTAGCATTGCTTGACAACCGATGCTGGTGTGTTTACGTCCCCATTACTTAGCGGTTCGGCAAAAGAGACCGATAGAATAAGTACTGAGCTTACAAAATAAGTCCCGGGGTCGCGTTGCTTGATTAAAGGCAGTGCTCCAGCATGGCCACAGTCAAATGACTGAAACAAGAAAAAGAGTAAAAAGTAAGTTATTTCACCAATTACCTCGATATAACATAAACATAATTGTTAAATTAATTATCTTTTACAGGGTGTTCACCTTGGCAAAAAGATGTCTTTTTATATTCAGGAAATGCAATATATTGCATCAGAAGAAACTCATCTGACAAAGATTGTGCTGCTTAATGATTGTAATGATATGCATGTGGTAAATGAAACAGTTAAGTGCCATTTTATTCTGATTTACATACTGGTTAATTTTCCTTGCACATATTGGATACAAAAGTATGGAACGCAAGTGTAATTTCAATAAAGAACAAAATAAGAATGTTTAATACTAATGTAAAAGCAGTGTTATTGTATGGGGCTGAGAAATAAGCAAATACAATCATTCATCAAGAGATGCTTGCGTAGTATACTTAGAATTAGATGGTCCGAACACAAGCAATATGGAGCTATAGCAAAGAACAAATCAAGTTTCGATTAGGGAGCAAATATTAAAGAAAAAGTGGAAGTGGATTGGTAGCACAATTAGAAAAGACACACCAAATGTAGTGAAGAGTGCTTTACAGTGGAATCCGAATGGATATAGAAAGAGAGGTAGGCCTAAGAATTTGTGGCGTAGATCAACACAAAAGGAACTAGAGAAAGGGGGACATTTATGGCAGAGTATTAGTACAGAAGTGAAAAATTATGCAACATGGAATTCAACTATAAGTGGCCTATACTCCATGTTGGAGGGTTAAAGGCAGGAAAAAAAAATATTGGACACAGATATGGCCATTTGGTTCAGTCACAATATATGGAACCTTTTCTTGGTCCTTAGAACCCTCCACTCCCCGTTTATCAAATATGTAAGCATTCTTTTTGACTATTTCTTCACTTTAGTAGGTCTTCTCCTAGGCATAGCTGCATGGTTAAGAGGCTCATGTGGCAATGATATGGTTTTGGGTCCGGTTCAACTGCGCAGCACCTTGGGCAAGTGTCTTCTACTCTAGCCACAGACCAACCATTTCCTTGGGAGGGAATTTGGTAGACAGAAAACTGTGTAGAAACCCATCACACATAAACACACACACACACATATAATTATTTTATTCTTTTACTTATTTCAGTCATTTTGACTTCAGCCATGCTGGAGCAATACCTTTAGTCAAGCAAATCAACCTCAGAGCTTAGTATTTATTCTATCAGTCTCTTTTCCTGAACTGCTAAGTTATGGGTATGTAAACACACCAACATCAGTTGTCAAACAATAGTGGGGATCAAACACACATGTGTTGTGTATGCAACACATCTGTCGTATACGCACACATACAACAGGCTTCTTTCAGTTTCCGTCTACCAAATCCACTCACAAGGCTTGGTCAGCCTGAGGCTATAGTAGAAGACACTTGCCCAAGGTGCTACACAGTGGGACTGAATCTGGAACCATGTAATTGGTAAGCAAACTTCTTACCACAAATGTAAGAACACAAATAGACTGAGGTTCACTGCAGCTGTTTCAGATATATTTAAAAAAAATTTTTCTATTGATGACCAAATCAATTACATTATGAAAAAAAAACCTGTTTTCTTCAGGTGAATTAAAATTTAAGATTTGGCACATAAAGAATAGATGTTGACTCACTCATCTTGGTGATGATCCAGATGAAAATGGTTTTTGTTCATGATGTTATTGATTTGTTCATCAATAAACAATGTGTCTGAAACAGCTGTAGTGAACCTCAGCCCATTTGTGTTCTTACTTGTTTTACACCTTACCTGGAACTTTCCCTACATTGGATCTGGAATCTACAGTGGACCATGAAATGGCATGCCAGTGAACATCTGTGTTTGATTTTACATATACATGTTTATTTATATTGATGAATATACTCTCTCTTCCTCTTCCCCTCTCAACATCAACAAGGTATTTTGTTTGTTTGTGTATATGTATGATTGTGTGTGTGTGCAGATTTGTATGTTTTGTTTTATGTATGTATTCTCCTGCATGTAGTTGCATGTCTAGACATGCTCATATATGCTTAAATGATAAACTTCTGGAAAGTTTTACAGATTTTTACAGTTCCAATAATGGCTTGGATCTGTAGTCTTCGGATTAGCTTTCTCCTTTCTGGTTTTGAGAAGCCTAATTTCTCAAGATTGGCATTTAGGCAGTGTGTCATATATCCCAGTGCCCCAATGTATGTGTGTGTGTGTGTACGCATGTGTGTATTTGTGTTTGTACACCCACCATCACTTGACAAGTAGTGTTGGTCTGTTTACATTCTTGTAACTAAGCAGTTTGGCAAAAGAGGCTGATAGAATAAGTACTAGACTTCCCTTCAAAGCAGTGCCCCAGCATGACCACAGTCCAATGGCTAAACCAGGTAAAAAAAACTACACACACGCATGGACTCATATTCTTTAACAGAACAATATATTCTTGAGTGGATTTGCTGTGTTTTTATATTTTTTTAACTCTATCCATTTCTCATCTTTATTCATATTGCAGCTAGTCAGGAGTTTCTTGCAGTTACTGTCTGACTTTATCAGACAAAATGGTCACAGCCTTGAGGCATCTTTCAAATCTATTGATAAAAGCAGAGATGGCTATCTCGGGTTAGAGTCAACAATACTGTGTTTGGAGAAGACAGGATTCCATATACCGTTGGTAAGAGAAAAATGACCTTTCAGAGAAACATTTACATTTATTCGTTAGCAGGAATGTATGCAACAACGAACTCTTGTCTGCATTGATATATTAGCGTGGTTAAGAAGTTTGCTTTGCAACAAAATGGTTTTGTGTTCAATTCCAATGCACACTATATAAGACAAGTGTATTCATTCATAGTGTCAAGTTGACCATTACATTGTGAATGAGATTTGGCAAACAGAAACTATGCAGAAACCCATGGTATGTATATATATATATATATATATATATATATATATATATATATATATATATATATATATATTATATATATACACATATGTACATATGTATGCTTATATATATATATATATATATATATATATATATATATATATGTACATATGTATACTTATATATATATATATATATATATATATATATATTCTTTTTTACTTTTTTCTTTTTACTTGTTTCAGTCATTTGACTGCGGCCTAGCTGGAGCACCGCCTTTAGTCGAGCAAATCGCCCCCGGGACTTATTCTTTGTAAGCCCAGTACTTATTCTATCGGTCTCTTTTGCCGAACCGCTAAGTGACGGGGACGTAAACACACCAGCATCGGTTGTCAAGCAATGCTAGGGGGACAAACACAGATACACAAACATACACACACATACATATATATATATACATATATACGACAAGCTTCTTTCAGTTTCCGTCTACCAAATCCACTCACAAGGCATTGGTCTGCCTGAGGCTATAGCAGAAGACACCTGCCCAAGATGCCATGCAGTGGGACTGAACCCGGAACTATGTGGTTGGTAAGCAAGCTACTTACCACACAGCCACTCCTGATATATATATACATATGTACATATATATGCTTATATATATATATATACATATATACATATATATATATATATATATATGTATATATACGAGGGGCGTTCAATAAGTAATGCCTCTGACCCACTTGCCGTTGATTGATCTAGCTGAGATTTTGCATGTGTAATTATTTATATCTCTATAGATTAAGTGGCAAATTACAGCTCCGAACTAATAGTGGTTTCTGATTTACATGTGTTTGAAATGAGTCAAGTGGGAAATGGAGCCTGCTGAGTGTCGAGAAGTGATCCGGTTTTTGTATTTGAAATGACGCACACCACAGGAGACTTTTGATGAAACGAAAATAACTTATGGTGATGATGCCCCATCATATGACCTTGTAAAACGCTGGCATCGTGAATTCAAACATGGTCGGAACTCTGTGGAAACAGCTCCCAGATCTGGTCGCACCCCTTCTGCCATTGATGAGGCATCTGTCCGTCAAGTTGAGGCTGCCATTTTGGAAGATGGACGCATAACTATTCGCCAAATAGCCCATGAGGTCAAGATTAGTACCGGGTCTGTGGAAACTATCATTCATGACCATTTGCATATGCAAAAGGTGTCTGCCAGAGGGATTCCCAGGTTGCTCACACTTTTCCTGAAGCAAGAACGCGTTGAGTGCTCGAGGATGAATTTAGGGATGTGCCAAGAAGATGAGTCAATATTTTTCAAAAGACTGATTACACAGGATGAAACCTGGGTCCTTCACCATGATCCAGAGACCAAAGCCCAGTCAATGCAGTGGAAGCACCATGACTCACCTCCTCCAAAGAAGGCAAGGGTGCAGCCCTCCGCTGGCAAGGTCATGCTCACAGTCTTCTGGGACCAGGACGGAGTAGTGATGACAGATTTCCTGGCAAAGGGTACCACAGTTACAGGAGCCTGTCATGCTTCACTTTTGAGGAAATTAAGAGAAGCTATCAAAACCAAGAGGTGGGGCAAGATCAGCAAAGGCATCCTCCTCCTGCAGGACAACGCTCCGGTCCACAACTCGCGTGTCGCCAGATCAGAAGCACAGGCGTGCGGCTATGAACACTTTCCCCATCCCCCTACTCTCCTGACCTTGCACCCTCTGATTTTCACCTCTTCCCAGCCATGAAGTTGTTTTTGAAAGGAAAGCGTTTCCCAGATGATGCAGCCTTGATTTCTGAAGTCACGTCGTGGTTGGAGGACCAAGCTGGGATCTTCTATGAAAACGGTCTCCAGAGCTGTATCAAACGATGGGAGAAATGCGTAACTCTGGATGATTCCTATGCTGAAAAAGACTAATACCTGTGCCAAGTTTCGTTGCTCTACTGCTATGGGAAGTGGGTCAGGGGCATTACTTATTGAACGCCCCTCGTATATATATATATATATATATATATATATATATATGTATATATTTGTTCGTCTGTGTATTTAGTATGTTTGGATGTTTATTTACTACACATTTTAAAAAATTTTATGTATGCATATATATATATATATATATATATATATATATATATATATATATTTAAAAAAGGAGATGTCGAACACGAGTTGTGATATATAAAAAAGGAAATGAAGAAAATGCTGACAAAATAATTGAAGTAATTTAAGTAATTTAATTAGGTGAAAGTTCTTTTTACCAGTTGCGCATTTGTTATGCTTATCAAAATATAAAAGAGAGATTAGAGTTCCTTTCTGATAGATTTTTTCCTCTTATCAGATAAGAGGAAAAAATCTATCAGAAAGGAACTCTAATCTCTCTTTTATATTTTGATAAGCATAACAAATGCGCAACCGGTAAAAAGAACTTTCACCTAATTAAATTACTTAAATTACTTCAATTATTTTGTCAGCATTTTCTTCATTTCCTTTTTTATCAGATAAGAGGAAAAAATCTATCAGAAAGGAACTCTAATCTCTCTTTTATATTTTGATAAGCATAACAAATGCGCAACCGGTAAAAAGAACTTTCACCTAATTAAATTACTTAAATTACTTCAATTATTTTGTCAGCATTTTCTTCATTTCCTTTTATATATATATATATATATATATATATATATATATATATATATATATATAGACCCAGACTACAAAATGGATGTAACACATGCTACTGTCCCTTATGGGACAGTAGAAGGATGGGCCAAAACAACCATTAAAACAAAATAAAGATTAATACTAAATCCATCTTCCGGTTATACTTAGAGGTTTTGCAAGCTTAGCTCTTTCTTCTGAATCCATCCTGGGAGAACCATTTGCAGGCCAGGCAAAATGTTTAGCAGCCTTTAGTCTGTCTTTATGTTATGAGTTCAAATGCTGCCTTTCTTCCTCTTGGGGTCAATAAAATAAGCACCAGATGAGCATCGGGGTCAATCTAATCAACTTAACCTCCTCCCGCAAAATTGCTGGCCTTGTGTCAGAATTTGAAATCAATGTTGGAAACCCTTTTTTATCATCACCAGGTATCTCAGGGTTACAAGTGTTTCACTCCTTAGCCTAAGCAGAGCAGCAAGGACTGAATTAGTCTTCATCTACAGACAGTTCCAGCTGTGTGTCTCTTATCAACCACAGCCACCTTGAGCTGGTTTTTCATATTTACTAAAACTGATAGTGGCAGACATATTATGGTGCATTGCCTGGTTATAATGCAGTTTGCCTACAAGAAATATTAGAACTTGCGTGTAAGGTAAAAGGTGCTCGGAGCAAAAAATCCACAAAACATAGTCTACAGTGTGAAATTTCATTTTTACTTTTTAAAAGATTGATATATGTTTATATGTGTAATATGGTTGGCAGAGTGTGTGTGTGTGTGTGTGTGTGTGTATGTGTGTGTGTGTATAGTATATATATATATATATCGTCGTCATCATCATCATTTAACATCTGTTTTCTGTGCTGTCATAGGCTGGACGGCTTCACAGGAACTGGCAAGATCAGGGACCACATCAGGTTCCATAGCCTATTTTGGCTTGGTTTCAATGGTTAGATGCCCTTCCTAATGCCAACCACTTTACAGAGTGTACAGGGAGCTTTTTATGTGGCACTATCACCAGACATATATATATATATATATATATATATATATATATATATATATGTACATACAAATTCAGAGAATGAAAGAGAGTGAGTGAGAGAGAGAGAAAAAAAAAGGGGTGAAACTGATAATAGGGGTGCCCTTCTCAGTCACTACTTTAGTAGTGAAAATTTTGGAAGTTCTAAGAACTTTAAAGAAAATTTCTAGATTTTGTTTTGTTTTCCAAAGGAAACTGGTATAGTCTTTAAAAGAAAGTTTTTTATTAAAATTCTTTTTTCAGAAATCTATGAAAGACCTCATTAAGAAAATAGCAAGGGAAAATCTTGAGAAAATTCCATACTGGTAATTGAAACTAACTTATTTTGCATTCTTTATAATTCTCCTAATGTTACACAATCTTAGGACCACCGACCCTCCCTGCATACAGCAAATAATGAATATAAACAGGGTTGATAGCTTCTGCCTGGCAAATCACATCCCAATAACTGATTGAAAATAAAGCAGAAAAGACACAGGAATAGGTGTGTGGTAAGCCTTGGGATGACCAAAGAATTGTGAGTGGATTTTGTATATGGAAACTGAAAGAAGCCCAGGTATAGCTTTGTAGTTAGAAGTTTGCTTCCCGGCCACATGGTTCTGGATTTAGTCCCACTGCTTGGCACCTTGAGCAAATATCTTTTACTATAGCCCTAGGTCATCCAAAGACTCATGAGTTGATTTGATAGACAGAAACTGAAAGGTGATCATATATGTATATGTGTGTATAAACGTGTGTGTGTATATGTATGTGTGTGTATATGCATGTGTGTGTATATGCATGTGTATGTCTTTCTGTCTACTGCTTGACAACTGGTTATGATGTTATTATGTCTCTGTAACTTAGTGGTCCAGCAAAAGAGATCAATAATTACGTCAGAACTAACCTTGAGCTATCAAGGTCAGCTCTGACATAATGACTGTTATATAATAAGCTTCATACATCATCATTATGTCAGAGCTGACGTTGACAGCTCAAGGTCAGCTCTGACGTAATTATGATAATAATAACAGTTTATTTACAGTTTGGACAGACTGCAAAGTCTTACTCTCTTTACTCTTTTACTTGTTTCAGTCACTTGACTGCGGCCATGCTGGAGCACCGCCTTTAGTCGAGCAAATCAACCCCAGGACTTATTCTTTGTAAGCCTAGTACTTATTCTATCGGTCTCTTCTGCCGAAATGCTAAGTTACGGGGACATAAACACACCAGAATTACTTGCCAAGCGATGTTGGGGGGACAAACACAGACACACAAACATATACACACACATACATATATATATAGATATGTGACCTCGTGTGTACCGTTGGCGATTTGTTTTTCCTCTGTCTTCCCTTCTCTGAATCTTTCCTTCTCCTATGTTTCCGACGAAGAGCTCCGCTCGAAACGTTAAACCCTCCTTCTTTACTGAGCGTCCAATAATACTATATTTGTTCCACGTCCTCGTGTTGTGTTTTTTTGTGCTTTCTTGTTTGGATTAACCACATATATACGACGGGCTTCTTTCAGTTTCTATCTACCATATCCACTCACAAGGCTTTGGTCAGCCCGAGGCTATAGTAGAAGACACTTGCCCAAGGTGCCACGCAGTGGGACTGAACCCAGAACCATGTGGTTGGTAAGCAAGCTACTTACCACACAGCCACTCCTGCGCCTATACTGTCTACCACAAAAAATTTTTTTTTAAATCATGCTGTTTGGCTGAGAAGATTGCTTTGCAACCACATCGTTTCAGGTTCAGTCACACTGCACAGCATCTTGGGCAAGTATCTTCTACACCAAGCAATCTTTGTGAGTGAATTTCGTAGAGGGAAAGTGTATGGAAGCCTGTTGGGAATCACGTGATCACATGACCAACCAGTTTATCAGATGTTGTTACACATCATTTGTCACAATGTTTTTTGTATTGTTTTAGCATTCTTGCTGGTTAGGCAAGCTGTTAAATGCTGTATATAATCATACATGTGTTTGTTGTAATATTTCAGTTTCAATTCCAGGTCTGGGTGATGAGTTGTGTTCTTGAGTAACATACTTCATTTCACGCAGTTCCAATTCATTCAACTGGCAAAAAATGAGTAATTCTGCAACAAACCAGAGACCCATCCAGTGGGGAATATATATGCCACAGACTCTCAGAAATTGGCCTTATGACCTTATAGCTCAGGAACGACCTTTGATCCTTTTTTATGATATATATATATATATATACATATGTATATATATACATCATGACGTTTTTAGACATACGTATATGGTTAAACATAGAAATGCAGACCTTGCCAAAGGTGACCTCGTGGAGAGCCCCTTCAGCAAGTGTCTTCTACTATAGCCATGGGCTTACAAAAGCCTTTTGAGTGAATTTGGTATACATAAACTGAGAGAAGCCCATCATTGTGCTAATTCTCCTTGGGAACAATTCTTGGTGGTTGAGACCATTGCGGATTTATTTTTAGCGCAAGAGCGTCCACATAGTGGACCCTCTGTTATATTTGTATATGTACATATATGTATATATATATTTCTTTACTACCCACAAGGGGTTAAACACAGAGGAAACAAACAAGGACAGACAAAGGGATTAAGTCGATTACATCGACCCCAGTGCGTAACTGGTACTTAATTTATTGACCCTGGAAGGATGAAAGGCAAAGTCGACCTCGGCGGAATTTGAACTCGGAACGTAATGGCAGACGAAATACGGCAACCCATTTCGCCCAGCGTGCTAACGTTTCTGCCAGCTTGCCACCATTATATGTATATATAGGTGCAGGCTTGGGTTTGTTTTAAGCTCACGTCCCAGCCATGTGGTTTTGAGTTCAGTCCCAATGTGTGGCACCTTGGGAAAGTGTCTTCTACTATAGCTCTGGGTTGTGAGTGGATATGGTAGACAGAAAGTGACTAAGAGGAGCCTATCATTATATGTATGTATGTATGAATGTATGTGTGTATATATATGTTCATATTTCCCTCATCTTCATGGGTATTCGTGGAGGCACGTGGCTTAGTGGTTAGAGTGTCAGCATCATGATCGTAAGATTGTGGTTTCGATTCCTGGACCGGGCGACGTGTTGTGTTCTTGAGCAAAACACTACGTTTCACGTTGCTCCAGTCCACTCAGCTGGCATGAATGAGCAACGCTGCGATAGACTGGGAAACCGGGCCCATGAGCCTGGCTAGGCTTTAAAAAGGGCACGTTTATTATTTTATTATGGGTATTCACTGTTATTGTAAACAATAATGATGTCCATTTGCTTGCAGTCGACCATGAAAGCAAGTCCTTCTGCATATTATTCTCACACTTCTGTTTTTTTTTTTCTTCTTTTTTTTTTATTTCCATCACAGCATTTTCTTTGATGACACTATAAAAGGAATTCTAAAAGCTAACAAACAACGCCTGAAACGGTTTGAAGCAGTAGCAAAGTATCTCTGAAGCTACATTTTCAATGTTGAATAAGAGATTTGCACATCAATACAACATGCATTATGTGTATATATATATATATATATATATATAATAACAAAGGGTAAAATGAATTAATTAAGAAGTAATCAATAATTTCACCAAGTAGAATTCGGCATGAAAAAAGGACCATTTCATGGTAAACTTAAGTAATACTTAATAATTAGGGTTCAGCAAAGATTTGCTTTACCACATACCGAAGTTTAGAAATAGCAGCCAAAAAACGAAAGGGACTCCCAGAAAACCAAAATACTTTTAGGTTTTCTGGGAGTCCCTTTTTAAAGTAGAAGAAATAGCTAACATTTTTTGGCTGCTATTTCTAAACTTTGGTATGTGGTAAAGCAAATCTTTGCTGAACCCTAATTATTAAATTTATATATATATATATATATATATATATATATATATATATATATATATATAATATAGATAGATAGATAGATATAAAACACATACATAGATTATATATATTGTATTGAGTCAAAAGTTTAGCAATATTTTTGTAACTTAATTGCTTTATTCACCAAGTTACTACAAAAGCAGCCTAGCATTCATAGTAGAGACCACCGTGTTGCACTGTCTGAAGCCGCCTTTCTGCCAGTTCTTTGATTCCAGGCTGGTACCAGTTCTTGTCATTCAAGGTGAAAAACTCTTTGACAATGGAACATCATGAGGAAAGGAGGTGAACCATGAATCAGAGCAAGCAATAATCCAAGGGAGATATTTTTCCTGCAATCCTAATATGCATAAGCAGTGGTCAAGCAAAGGACAGCTTCCAGAACCTTTCACCAAACACGAGCATTTCAAACAGAAGGTGATGCTCCTTGTCTGATAGAATTATGAGGGGATAATTCGCTACAAGTTTGTTCCGAACTTGAACCATTGATACCAACCTGTACTATGAACAGCTGGCACAGATGTATGCTTCTGTGTGACAAAAATAGCCAGCATTGGTTAACAGAAAGTGTGCTCTTCTGCACAAGGCTTCATACCATTCAAACAACCTGAAATAAACTCCAGGAACTTAGAGGAATTGAACTGATGTCACATCCAGTATATAAACATGACCTAGCTCCCTTGGATTATTACTTGCTCCAATCTATGGCTCACTTCCTGTGCTTGCAACACTTCATCAACCAAGAGGAAGTGGAAGTTTAAGTGAAGGAGTACTTTACCTCAAGGGACAAGAACTGGTAGAGAAGTGGCTTCAGATGGTGCAACACGATGGCCACCACTTTGAATGCTCGGCTGATTTTCTTGTAACTTCAATATTGCAAAGCTTTTCACTCAACACAATATTTATATAAAACACACACAGGGATTGCATATATATATTTATATAAAACACACACATGGATTTTACATATACAAAGACGTGTATTAATTATAAATATATATATTATATTCAAATTCAATTAAAAACAAGATACTAAATTTGCTGCCATTAGAAAACCCTACCCAACAGAAACCAAAGAAACTGCTCGTACGAAATAAATTCCAAAGATAAGACAGAGAAGAGAGACAACACAACACTATTATAGAAGCTGATATGTGAATATCTGAGAAAGATAAAATCTCAAAATTCTCCATGTGGTATATTAAACAGAAACTAGAAATTTGTTGATTCTTCAAGAATTCTTATTTGAAGTTGTGTCTGGCGGGTGTCAAACTCTCTTAAAATCTGAAGCGAAAGCTAAAACTTAAAGCTGTTTATCAACTATCAGTGATCTAAAAAATAAAAAGATTTTAATGTGCTTTTTTTTTTTGACTTGGTCTGAAGCAGTTAAACAATTTCTAGAATTTTGTAGTTCATTTTTGTTGTTAAATATAAATAGAAAAAGTAAATAAACAAATAAATGTATTTTTTAATGTGGCCGATGCCAGACCCCTCTGGCACCTGTGCAGGTGGCACGTAAAAAACACCCACTACACTCGCGGAGTGGTTGGCGTTAGGAAGGGCATCCAGCTGTAGAAACTCTGCCAGACTAGACTGGAGCCTGGGGCAGTCCCTAGCTCCCCAGA
Source organism: Octopus sinensis (assembly GCF_006345805.1). NCBI lineage: Eukaryota > Metazoa > Mollusca > Cephalopoda > Octopoda > Octopodidae > Octopus > Octopus sinensis. The sequence goes on along the minus strand of NC_043014.1, from coordinate 13,626,594 downwards.
CCCCGGTCGAAACCGTCCAACCCGTGCTAGCGCAGAAAACGGACGTTAAACGATGATGATGATGATGATGATATTCAAAACTGTTTGTTATATTTTTTATTGCAAAACACTGCAATAGCAATAAATTTGTTTATTTCTATACATTATGAGGTTGTTACTAAAAAGTAGGCCAAGGGGAAAATACTGATAAGTAATTAAATGTATGCTTGTTTGTTTATGTTCAACTTGACAATAATGTACCTTGACACTGACCTCTCTTCATTCATGAGTTTCTCACTAAAAACAACATGGTGTCACTTCTGCACCCAGAATATAACTCATTTAAAATTTTAGCACAAGGCCTGCAATTTTGGAAGAAAGAGAATAATTGAAATATTGACCCTGAAAGGATGAAAGAGTCAGAAGAAATACCTGACACACTCATAAATCTGTCAGCTCACTGTCTTTGAAAGAACAGCTTTCACCATGAATATACAATACTGATTCTTTATACAACAAGCATAAGGCTTTAGATTTTATAAAAGAGGGAATAGCAAATGTGAGGTTCAAAAGTTTTTCATGAATGCAAATAGCTGCATAAATGAATCATCATCATCATCATCATCCTCATTTAACGTCCGCTTTCCATGCTAGCATGGGTTGGACGGTTCAACTGGAGTCTGGGGAGCCCGAAGGCTGCACCAGGCCAGTCAGATCTGGCAGTGTTTCTACACCTGGATGCCCTTCCTAACGCCAACCACTCCGAGAGTGTAGTGGGTGATTTTATGTGCCACCGACACAGGTGCCAGACGAGGCTGGCGAACGGCCACGCTCGGATGGTGTTTTTTTTTATGTGCCACCGACACAGGTGCCAGACGAGGCTGGCAGACGGCCATGCTCGGATGGCGTTTTTATGTGCCACCGACACAAGTGCCAGATGAGGCTGGCGAACGGCCACGATCGGATGGTGTTTGTTACGTGCCCACAGCACAGAGGCCAGTCGATGCGGTACTGGCTACGGCCACGTTCGGATGGTTTTCTTGTGTGCCACCGGCATTGGTACCACAAAGATACAAATTCCATTGATGTTCATCTATTTTGATTTGGTTTGATTTTCACTTGCCTCAACAGGTCTTCACAACTGTCACACACTTGCCTCAACAGGTCTTCACAAGTGTCACATACTTGCCTCAACAGGTCTTCACAAGTGTCATAAGAAGGAAGGTATGCACAGGTGGACTGACTACGTCCCAGGTAGGGGCCACGGGTTATGGCCTGACTAGTCTTGCCGGGTCTTTGGATGGTGTTTTTATGTGCCACCAACACAGGTGCCAGATGAGGCTGGCGAACGGCCACGATCGGATGGTGTTTGTTACGTGCCCACAGCACGGAGGCCAGTCGATGTGGTACTGGCTACCGCCACGTTCGGATGGTTTTCTTGTGTGCCACCGGCATTGGTACCACAAAGATACAAATTCCATTGATGTTCATCTATTTTGATTTGTTTTGATTTGATTTGATTATTATTATTATTATTATTATTATCACTTGCCTCAACAGGTCTTCACAAGTGTCATTTGAATGATTATTATTATGATTGTAATTAGTATATGGAATGAGTCATAATTAGCTTGAATATTCTTTCTTTCTTTCTTTTCTTTTACTTGTTTCAGTCATTTGACTGCGGCCATGTTGGAGCACCGCCTTTAGTTGAGCAAATCAACCCCAGGACTTATTCTTTGTAAGCCTAGTACTTATTCTATTGGTCTCTTATGCCAAACTGCTAAGTTACGGGGACGTAAATACACCAGCATCGGTTGTAAAGCAATGTTGGGGGGACAAACACAGACACACAAACATACACACACACACACATATATATACACATAGATACAACAGGCTTCTTTCAGTTTCTGTCTACCAAATCCACTCACAAGGCTTTGGTCGGCCCAAGGCTATAGTAGAAGACACTTGCCCAAGGTGCCACACAGTGGGACTGAACCTGGAACCATCTGGTTGGTAAGCAAGCTACTTACCACACAGCCACTCCTGCACCTAAAATAAAGCTCTGAGTAGAATAGGGTAAGATATATATCATAAGTGAGGAAAATTATATCTTTGACTATTGACCCTGATGAGACTTGAACCCACAATCTTCAAAATGTTCAAGTCAAGGCCATCACATCTTAATTTCCAGACCTTCAGAACATTATCAAAAAGTGTTCTTAAATTTTTTTTTTTAACGGTAGGGTCTGATTTAAGTGAGATTTGATAACTATTTCTAGCAAGACAAATGGCTAGATAGAGGCCCTTTTGTTGGCAGTTTATCTGTGGAAAGTTAGTTTGGTAGACACCATCCTTCTTCGAGATGATTTGAATTTAGCACTAGATGCTGGAAATCTTCCCCTGTACCTGTTAACTGTTAAGGACAGAATTAACACCATTGAGGTTAATTGTACAATTAACAACAGTATGTAAACAATATCTGCTATGCAAGTAGGAAATTAAATAGTCATTAAGCAAAATTTTTGGTTAATAACATTAATTATTTATGTCTGCAAATATTATCCAGCCTATTATCTAACACTGAATGGCTGTTTGAAATTGCAGCACTGAATTAGTGTTTTGAATTAGTATTTAGACTTAGTTTTCTCTATAGGCCTGAAAATAGCAGATTCATATACTAAATGATTTAAGTACATAAGCCATTTGTAGGAGTGGCTGTGTGGTAAGTACCTTGCTTACAAACCACATGGTTCTGAGTTCAGTCCTACTGCATGGCACCTTGGACAAGTGTCTTCTACTATAGCCTCGGACCGACCAAAGCCTTGTGATTGGATTTGGTAGACGGAAACTGAAAGAAGCCTGTCGTATATATGTATATGTTTGTGTGTCTGTATTTGTCCCCGCCAACATCGCTTGACAACCGATGCTGGTGTGTTTACATCCCCATAACTTAGCGGTTCGGCAAAAGAGACCAATAGAATAAGTACTGGGCTTACAAAGAACAAAGTCCTGGGGTCGATTTGCTCGACTAAAGGCGGTGCTCCAGCATGACCACAGTCAAATGACTGAAACAAGTAAGTATGCAGAGTAGCTTTGGTGTATGTATGATGTGTGTGTATGGGGGTGGAAAGCAAAGGTTAATTATAAATTACACTCAGAAACATGTACAATATGTTCGAATGTGCATCAAGCATATTTCACTTATCATTGCTTAGCGCCCCCCCACCTCGTAATTTACTTATGGTGAGCCACCTATAGCACTGGCAGTCATTGTACGATGACTGGAAAAACACAAGAGAAGTAATGTCTTAACCCTTTCGTTACTGTATTTATTTTGAGATGCTGTGTGTTTCCTTCAATTATTTTAAATATAACAAAGAATTCAGTAAAATAACTTGGTTATCGTTAAGCTAGTGTTAGGAACATAAATTGTGACTAAGGTTTGGTGGAAGATTTTAATTCAAAGCTCATGAAAACAAGACATTTGTACTACAGAGCCAGAGCCGGTTTTGGCCGGGTTGGTAACGAAAGGGTTAACTTGGAGTGTTGTCTGGTTAGTGTCTGTGACCAATGAGATAACTGCTCCAAAATGCTAGCATCTCACAGTCCAGGTAGCTGGCACTGCAAGCTGATCTAGGTGTATACATACCATTTGTCAACAAGCGAGATATATTCTCCTTAATAAAACACAGAAAATAGCTTGTTCCCCAGTTCGAACATGCATCAAGCATGTTTGGACTAATAATAACATTGCAACAATATGAAGGGGTACCAAAAAGTTCTTGGCTTTAAGTGTATTACAAGAGGCCTCATTGGAGACCCAGCCTTCCGAGTTCTTTTACAGGGCTTAGAAAAACTGAAGGACCACTGCAATAAGTGTGTGAATCTGAGAGGGGAAACATGCATGTACTCATCACATTTTCTAATTAATTAAGGTCCTTAAATAAAACAATTTTCACTGCAAGACAGTGTATGTTTATAGATATGTAATAAATTGATTGAATTTGTAAGGGACTTTGGGAATAACGGCTCTGATAGGAAAATACAATATTGATTTTATTGAGGCACAGATACAATTTTTGTAAAGTGAGGTGAAGGTGGGGATGTAACTTATTGAACTGAACACACGAAAGCAAAGTTCAACTCACTAAGAGTTTACCATCATCACTATCAACATCATTATATAATGTCCGTCTTCCGTGCTAGTATGGGGGGGGGGCTGTCCAGCATGATCTGATGAGCCAGAGGACTGGTCAAGTTCTAATGCCTTGTTTGGCAATGTTTCTTCAGTTGGATGCTCTTCCTAATACCAACAACTTTACAAAGTGTATTGGCTGCTTTCTTTATAGCACCGGCACTCCTAAGGTTGCCAAGTAACTTGCCAGAAAAAAAAATGTGAGTGTGTAGTAGAGAGTGGGAATGGCTTTATGCCAGGTATTGAGAAGCTGCTGTATGATCGAGGGGCAAGGAACAGGTGTCTCGCTGTAGGGGAGATACATGGCTATTGTGCATTATATAATAGTATATGGGAATACCAGGAAAGATGGAGGTGATTTGGTACCCTGAGGGCATAACATTCTATATAATCATCATCATCATCATCGTTTAACGTCCGTTTTCCATGCTAGCATGGGTTGGACAGTTCAACTGGGGTCTGGGAAGCCAGTAGGCTACGCCAGGCCCAGTCTGATCTGGCAGTGTTTCTACAGCTGGATGCCCTTCCTAACGCCAACCACTCCGTGAGTGTAGTGGGGGCTTTTTACGTGCCACCTGCACAGGTGCCAGACAGAGCTGGCAAACGGCCACGATTGGATGGTGCTTTTTACGTGGGAGGCCAGGCGGGGTGGTGCTGGCAACAGCCACATTCGGATGGTTCTCTTATGTGCCACCGGCACTGGTATCACACTGTTTTTTAATAGACACAAGGCCTGAAATTTAGGGGACTAGTGAGACTGATTCAATTAATACCAGTTGTCAACTGATATTTATTTTTATCAATGCCAGAAAGATAGAAAACAAAGATCACTTCAGTGAGATTTGATTTCAGAACAAAGTAAAAAGAGATCTCCTTTGGTCATGAATGACCATGGAACTGCACCTAAAAAGTCACCCTCTGAGACATAAGTCCAAGCAAGGTTGTTTTTTATGGAAGACCAATAGTCACCCATTCATACCAGCCTCCCCACTCTGTGCTGCCAATGTTATCCAAAGGAAAGGCAAAGGCCAGTACAGCTTGGTACCAGTGACTTTGCAACTCATTTCTACAGCTGAGTGAACTGGAGCATCATCATTATCATCATCGTTTAACTTCTGCTTTCCATGCTAGCATGGGTTGGACGATTTGATTGAGGACTGGCGAACCAGATGGCTGCATCAGGCTCCAATCTTGATCTGGCAGAGTTTCTACAGCTGGATGCCCTTCCTAACGCCAACCACTCCGAGAGTGTAGTGGGTACCTTTACATGTCACTGACATGAGGGCCAGTTAGGTGGTACTGGCAATGGTCACACTCAAATGGTGTTTTTTATGTGCTACCCGCACAAGAGCCAGTCCAGTGACACTGGCAATGACCTCGCTTGAATTTTTTTTTCACGTGCCACCAGCACAAGTGCTAGTAAGGTGACACTGGTAATGATCACGCTCAAATTTTACGTGCCACTAGCATGGAAGCCAGTTAGCCGCTCTGGCAACAATTACGCTTGGATGGTGCCCTTCGCGCTCCACTAGCATGGATGCCAGTCATCGAATTTGATTTCACTTTCAATTTCACTTGCCTCAACAGGTTTTGCAAGCAGAGTTTAGTGTCCAATGAAGGAAAGGTACGCATAAGTGGGCTGGTTACACCCTTGGCATAGGCCACGAGGTTATTGTCTCATTTGGCTTGCCACGTCTTCTCAAGCACAGCATATTTCCAAAAGTCTCAGTCACTAGTCATAGTCTTGGTGAGGCCCAATATTCAAAAGTCATGTGTCACCACTTCATCCCATGTCTTCCTGGTTCTACCTCTTACACATGTTCCCTCAACCGCTAGGGTGTGGCACTTTTTCACACAGCTAATCTCATCCATTCTCACCACATGACCATACCAGTGCAGTCGTCTCTCTTTCACACTACATCTGACGCTTCTTAGGTCCAACTTTTCTCTCAAGGTACTTACACTCTGTCGAATATGCATACTGACATTACACATCCATCGGATCATACTGGATTCATTCCTTGCGAGCTTATGCATGTCCTCAGCAGTCACGGCCCATACTTAATTTTATTGACCCCAGAAGAATGAAAGGCTAAGCTGGACTTGAACCCAGGATATAAATGGAAATCAACCCATCACTCTAGTGACTTTGCCATGAAAGTGCATGGCCTTGTGGTTAGGGTGTTCAGCTTATAATCATTAAGCTGTGAGATCAATTCCTGAATCACGTAGCATGCTGTGTTCTGGAGCATTTCACATTCTCCCCTCAAATATTACTAAAGTCACAGAAAACCATGAACACCACCACATCAAATAGCTATATAAGATTTAAATATATCATTTTCAAACTAGCTCTTGCTGTTGTCTCAATGGTCCTGTGGGTAAAGACACACAGCAACACATATACCCCTTTGACAAAGGATCAATCTTAGTCCATGGCCTATACTGATTGTGTTTTTTTTCTTCTTCTCCTTTTTTAACACATCTACAGAGAAAGATAAAACTAAATGAGATCATATCACAATCCCTACCTGAGACTGAAACCTTCACCTACCCCACTGTCTTGTCTGTCATCAAACACCCTTATCCACAAGGCCAGTAATACTACTTACACAAAATATGAGATATTTAAATCTATTCTAATGATTGGCTATTGATTACATTAGTCTGATAGATTTAAATGTATCCTTTTCAAATTAGCTATTGCTGTTGTCTCAATGGTCTTGTGGGTAGAGACATGGACGCAGCAACACACAAACCTCTTTAACAAAGGATCAATCCTGGCCTATACTGATGAGGCTCTTTGTAAAAGTATTCAATGTTTTTGTTTTTTTTGCCTCTTCTCCATTTACAGAAAAAATAAAACAGTAGTGGGGTCCTTGTTCAGGAGTTCCAGGGTATGAGGAGTGTGGAACCATCTCTTAGCCACTACTGATCCCAGGTCTATTCTGTCCTGGAGTAATAGCACTTCTCAATGACACTTATGGGTTAATTAGAATATTGGGGCTTGTCTTACCTATCTGTGTATGTGTAGGGTGGATCTGGCAGACTCTGCGAAAGAAAGCTTTGTAGTTCAATGAAGGGGAAGATGGCTGCAGCAACGCAGTATGGGATGCAGAGAGTAAGATGAGACAAGTTGAGACATCTTGGTCATCCACAGCATCCATCTCTATCCCCACTTGTGTTGACTTGGTCTTGCCACTGGATTGAAGATGGTTGTGGATAAGAGAGTGATGCTGGTGGAGCATAATTCTACTTCACTTTAAATAAAATCACCACTTTAAGCCATCAGTCACCCTTCTTTTCTTTAATTTAATATCACTCAGTGTGACTAGCTCCAGCGGACTTGACAGCAGAAAATTTTATGGTTCCATGGAGAAGACAGGATCTAGGTGTATACACATCATTTGTCCATATAATTTTCCCCCAAGGTTACTGAGTACTGCATTATTAAGGAACAACACAGGGCAAGCAAAACATATTGGTCATCCACTACAACCATCACCATCTCTTGTCTTGTCACTGGACTGGAGATGGTTGCAGATGAGAGTGAGGTTGATGGTGTGCAACTCCTCTTAATTACATGAGTCATCAGTCATCCTTAACGATAATTAGATGGTCCTTGTTGCTCTTACATATGAACATACTACAGGGTGATTCAAAAGTCTCCATACATAGGAAAAATTTACTTTTTTATAAGAAACCCGAGATCCCCTGATCTGACCCCCTCTTGATTTCTATCTTTGGGGGCATTTGAAAGGCATGGTGTATCACGGAAAGATAAAAGACAAATCATTTGAAGGAACACATCACCAACTCCTTTGCCTACGTATCACCAGATGTGCTATTAAGAGTTCACAATGAGTGGGGTAAACATATTGCAATGTGTATTCAAAACAATGGTAACTATATAGAGCCTGCTAAATAATTTTTTTTTTTTTAAAACCCTTTTCTTATAAACTGTTTCTTATAAAAATAATAAATCGTTTCACATGAAATAAAATGCCTTGCTCAAGAATACTACACAGCTTGGTCTGGCAATCCAACTTTACTACCTCGTAATTGTGAGCCTGACACTCTAACCACATCTCAGAATGTAAAACTACAATATTTAAATATCCTCTTATACTATGACATATTTAATCCTATCTTATTCAGATTATTCTCTTAAATCTACTGCTTATTTATTCACATTGTTTTGAGTTAATCATGCATTATCTCATAGCTTTGAGATTTTGATGATGAGATAGTTTTTTTAGAATGACATTGAAAGGTAGGTGTGAGGGACGAGATCTGACCAGTTTAAACATAAAACAGGTTGAACATGTCTAGTTTAAATGCTAAAGGGTGAAATGCTTTTATACAATGACAGCTGTCTTGCTTAACCCGTTAATGGATTATCTCAAGTTTACACATGCATCACAAATGTATCCTTTTAGAACCAGACAAGTATACTTGGTCAAAATTAACTTAATTTTAGCACTCAAACGAGTTTATTTGTTTTGTGTCGTTTCATTTTTGAGCAATCACGAATTTACTCATGTTGTTTAAAAAAAATAAGAATTTTTTCATTTGATGGATTTGACTATCTGGAATGCTTATGTTTTATATGAAGCATCTTTGGAAACTTGTTTCTGCTATAAAACCACTGAAATTTAGAATGCAAATAATCACCAAGATTATTGAAAAATATAGGCCCTTATGGTCTCCTACGTAACCAGGAAGACCATCATCGACCCCACATCCAACAAGATTTGCCCCAGCTGGTCACTTTCCCATGGAAATACCAATAAGTGATAAGAAATAGAACAAGACAGTGTGCAAAATGCGCAGAGAAGAGAGAAGCTAAAGGAAAGAAGATTCGAAGAGAAAGCAGATACATGTGTGATATCTGCAAGGTAACTTTGTGTGTAACTCTGTTTTAAAAATTATCATTCCAAATAAACTGTCTATCTCATTTAAAAAAAATGTTCCTTTGATTTAAAAGCAATACATCATCATCATCATCATTTAGCGTCCGCTTTCCATGCTAGCATGGGTTGGACGGGTCAACTGGGGTCTGTGAAGCTGGAAGGCTTCGTCAGGCCCAGTCAGATCTGGCAGTGTTTCTACGGCTGGATGCCCTTCCTAACGCCAACCACTCCGAGAGTGTAGTGGGTGTTTTTTACGTGCCACCTGCACAGGTGCCAGACAGAGCTGGCAAACGGCCACGAACGGATGGTGCTTTTACGTGTCACCGGCATGGGGCCAGGCAATGCTGGCAACGGACACGAACAGATGGTGCTTTTACGTGCCACCGACACGGGGCCAGACAGAGCTGGCAAACGGCCACGAACGGACGGTGCTTTTACATCTTATAAAAAATCGAAGATAGTTAAATTATATGTATTTTTTCAATGTCTGAGTTAACTCGTTTAAATCCAAATGAGTAAAAGTACATTTTAATTTCTATAATAAAAAATAAAGAAAACAAGATAAAAAAAACTTTTTTGTAATTAACATAGTGTATATAACTAAAAAAAGGAATAAAAAAAATATGCTCTGAAATGAAACACCATGTCAAAATAATTGAACCATTAAGGGGTTAAAGAGAATTCTAATATCAAAAGTAATCAGAACTATCATCTCAATCTTTGGTTGCATTGGTCTGACTTGTGAAAACTCTGCCATAAATTTACTCTGACATTTATTTCTATTCTAACCAGATGAAATGATGATACAACAAAGCATTTAAAAATATATGGCAGTATCTGTTATTGTTGATAAACTCCAAGTGAAACCTAAAGCCTTTCTTCCCCACTTCTTTCTACTACTGAATTGCACTAGGCTCTACAAGAGAAGGGTTACATATCTTGTTGATTATTAGACTCGTGTGGCATTGTTCCTACGATGACATCTAAATGTACCCATTTTTCTTAACATGATAAAATATGAGTTGAAGGAGATTTTACAGCAATTTTTAGCTGGCAGAATGACTCACATAGAAATTCCTTCATTGACTATGTGCCACAGTGTAACCTGAATATAATTTCCCATCAAGGTTACTGAGTACTGCGTTTTTAAGGCAATCCCAAATGGGTTAAATTCAAAGTGACTAAGAAAATATCTCTAATAGATAGGTGTGGCTGTGTGGTAAGTAGCTTGCTTACGAACCACATGGTTCTGGGTTCAGTCCCATTGTGTGGCACCTTGGGCAAGTGTCTTCTACTGTAGCCTTGGGCCAACCAAAGCCTTGTAAGTGGATTTGGTAGACGGAAACTGAAAGAAGCCCGTCGAATATATGTGTATGTTTGTCTGTGTTTGTCCCCCCAACATCGCTTGACAACCAATACTGGTGTGTTTACATCCCCGTAACTTAGCAGTTCGGCAAAAGAGACCAATAGAATAAGTACTAGGTTTACAAAGAATAAGTCTTGGGGTCGATTTGCTTGACTAAAGGCGGTGCTCCAGCATGGCCACAGTCAAATGACTGAAACAAGTAAAAGACTAAAAGAGATGAACACATACAAAAAGAATGTTAAGAAATATAACAGTCTAAGAAAAACCAATTTAGTACAGGGCGACCCCTAAAAACACAGAACACACAGATTTTTGAATAAAATGATGCAGAGGGATAGATCCAGATGAAGAGTGGTTCCAGCAAGATGGGGCCACCCCCGACACATCAAATGTCTCCCTAGCCTGGCTGAGAGAGTAATTTCAGGAGAGACTGATCAGCAAGAAGTGTGACATTGAGTGGGTACCGCATTCACCCGACTTGAATCCCCCTCCAGATTTTTATCTGTGGGGGTATCTCAAGGATAACGTTTACCAGAACAACCCTCAACGATTGGTGAACTGAAGGCAGCAATCACAGCCCCCAAAGAGGAACATGTTCAAGTAATTGACAATTTTGAAAAGAACATGACTTTTATGCAAAGGGAATGATTGTACACAGACTGACGTTTAAGTTCAGCAAATTTCAAGAAATTTGCTGGACCTTTGTAGGATTTACTAAAATTTTTAGCGGTTCTGTTTTTTATGGGTCACCCTGTATTTAACTTTCGATATCAATCGATAACAAAAGAATAAAAAATAAACAGAAATTTTACGTTATTTGGGAAATGACATAAAATCTATAATTGGAAATAGAAATTTTGATGTCCCAACAATTAGTTACCATCATCATCATTTAATATCCACCTTCCATGCTGGCATGGGTGTGACAGTTTGACAAGATTTTTACAGCTGAATGCCCTTCCTAATACCAACTACCCAACAGAGTGGTCAGTTTTGGCAAGGTTTTTACAGCTGGATGCCCTTCTAAATGCCAACCACTTTACAGTGGAGACTGGATGTTTTTTAAGTAGCACTTGCACTGCCTGGGTCATGGAATTGGAGGAGGTGGTCTTGTGTCAGATGATGAAAGGTTACAGTGACACAGAGAGACAGAAACAGGTGTCTTGTTGCAGAGGAGGTACAAAGTTACCCAGCAGGAGAGAGAGATCAGGATTGAGGACAGAAACAGGTGCTGTTGGAAAGGAGATACAAGGTTACCCAACCCGAGGGAAATGCAGGAGTAGGAGAGAGAGAGAGAGATGGTGGTCTGTTGGTCTTTTTGGCCAAACTGCTAAATTATACAGACATAAACACACCAACATTGATTGTTAAACAATAGTGGGGGCACAAACACACACACACATATATATATATATAAAGTTAATCCAAACAAGAAAACACAAAAAAACACAGCAACGCGAGGACGTGGAACAAATAAAGTATTATTGGACGCTCAGGAAAGAAGGGAAGAAGGAGGGTTTAACGTTTCAAGCGGAGCTCTTCGTCAGAAACAAAGGAGAAGGAAGGATCCCTAGAAGGGAAGACAGAGGAAAAAAATTGCTGGCGGTGCTCACGAGGTCACATGTTGAAAGAACGGAAGTTGAAAGGTAGACGAATCAAGTTTTTTAGAGACAGGAGACTTTCAAGATAGTATGGTAAGGACAAGGAATGTGTGTGGGTGTGTGCGTGCTTGAAGGTCTGCGGGTGCACGTGTGTGTGCAATGATGACACGTGTGTGTATGGCGAACAACAGGCAGTAGCAGGCCTGTTTGTAAGAATAAGGAGTGGTGATTTTTGTGTATATACGATGGGCTTCTTGCAGTTTACGTCTATAGTAGAAGACCCTTGCCCAAAGTACCACACAGTGAGGCTGAACCTAAAATCATGTGGTTGAGAAGGAAGCTTCTTACCACACAGCCATGCCTGTGCCTATTTGAGTACAGTTTTCCCCCACCTCTTTCCGTATTTATGAGTTTAGTCATACACACACAATGGGTTTCTTTCAACCCAAGGCCACATGGTTATCACGGGTTAAGTTCTCACTCACTGAATAATATTTTTTGTGTTTTCATTATTCAAGTTATAATGGAATGTTATAATGACAATCTGTTATCATAAAGAAAAATAACAACAACAAGATGTCTATTGTATACTATCAAAATGTTTGACAGACATCTCTGTAGTTAGGGAAATTTTAACCTTTTAGCATTCAGCTCGACTATATCCAGCCTAAATATTCAACCAGTTTTATGTTAAAACTGACCAGATCCAGCCTTTCACACCTATCCTACAATGTTGGTGTGTTTATGTCTCTATAATTTAGCAGTTTGGTCAAAAAAAAAACAATAAAATAAGTACTAGGCTTACAAAGAATAAGTCCTGGGGTTGATTTCTTTGACTAAAAAATCGTTTAAGGCAGTGTTCCAGCATTGCTGCAGTCAACATTCCATCATTTGAATAATGAGAACACAAAAAATATTATTCAATGAGCGAGAACTTAACCCATAACCATGTGGTCTTGGGTTCAGCCCCACTATGTTGCACTTTAAGCAAAAGAAACAACTCAAAGAAACCCATTGTGTGTGTGTGTATGACTAAGCACATAAATATCTTTCTAAAACCAAGCAATCACATTATGAAAATGTCTTAGCTACAAGGTAATTCATAATTAATTCAAAACAATGAATGGATCTTTTCGGTTTCAACGGCAGTTTTTTCTAGCAGTGTCATATGAAAGTGTCACCCATAATTATGACCCTAGTATCGATCTATTGCATTTCAATCTGTTTTAGGGTTAGGGGTGGGGAGAAGGGTATCTTTTTTCTTCACAAATGTAAATAAACCCAATCTGTTTCTTAAACGAGGGACATATTCATACGGCACAGAATGCTTTTTTTTTACCTCAATGGACGTCATTGATTGGTTGAAACTGCAGAAATTGAAGAAAAAACAACAAATATCTTACAAAGTATAGAATTTTCTCAATAAAGCCAAGAGAAAAAGATGTTTTATAAATAGATTCTACCAGTATACGAAGTTTAAAATTTTTTAGTTACCTAGAAATTATGTTAAAAACTGCTGTTCAAACCGAAAAGATCCCAATGAATAAACAAGCATTAAATTTGAAAAAATAATTTGAATGCTAAAGGGTTAACTAGCTCTACTCTCTAAAAATTAAAAAAAAAAAACTTTATAACTCATTAAGAATAGCTAGAAAAGTGGTAAAACCAATGAAGTGATCTGACCCAGTGCTTTAATTTACTAAACAAAGACAGAAACAGCTTCCGCTTTACACCTGCTGATACTGTCTGATGGAGATTAGAATTTTGTACTTGTTTCTGGAATACACCTAGTGTGTATATATCATCATCGTCATTTAATGTCTGTTTTTCTGTTTTTCCATGCTGGCATGGGTTTTCACAAGGCAGGTGGTGAAGGGGAATCCCAGCTTTTTTTTTATTCTACTTGTCTGATTTGATATTGTAATTTCAAGAGGAACTTGTAAAAATAAACACAAAGGGATAAACACATATCATTGCTAGAACTGAGGCACAAAGTCCAAAGACTACATGATTATACTATAGAAGAGATGATGACGGCGGTGATCACTCTTGTTGATTTTGACATATGAGTGTTTGAAGGAAAGGATTAAAAATTTTTTTAAAAAAGGTTAAAAAAAAGTCTACAATTCCAACCTGATAACCAACTACTTGACAGAGATGGACATCAAAACTGCCCCTTACCTCCCTATAAGCCAAACCTTGCTCCCTGTAACTTCTGGATTTTCTTCAAGCTGAAGGAGTCTGTGACAAGGGTCCTGGACACTTCGTTTTGGAGGACTTATATGAGGCCTTCATGAAATGCTTTGAAATTAGAGGATACTGTCTGATGGAGATTAGAATTTTGTACTTGTTTCTGGAATACACCTAGTGTGTATGTATCATCATCGTCATTTAACGTCTGTTTTTCTGTTTTTCCATGCTGGCATGGGTTGGACAGTTTCACAGGAGTTAACCAGCTGAAGGGCTGTTCAGGTTCCATGTCTGTTTTGGCATGGCTGGATGCCCTTCCTAATGCCGACCCCTTTACAGAGTGTATTGGGTGCTTTTATGCAGCACCGGCATGGGCGCTTTTTATGTGCAAGATTAGGGATGCTCAACTGGAGAAGGTTGCAGGGGACAAGCCTATATGCAAGGACAGCCATGCTTTTACTTAGCTTGACATGTCTTTTATATATATATCACCATCATCACCATTTAACGTCTGCTTTCCATGCTAGCATGGGTTGGACGATTTTGACTGAGGACTGGCGAACCAGATAGCTGCACCAGGCTCCAATCTTGATCTGGCAGAGTTTCTACAGCTGGATGCCCTTCCTAACGCCAACCACTCCGAGAGTGTAGTGGGTGCATTTTACGTGCCAGTCAGGCAGTACTGGCAACAACCTTGCTCAAATCTTTTTACACATGCCACTGGCACAGGTGCCAGTAAGGCGATGCTGGTAACGATCACGCTTGAATGGTGTCTTTTATGTTCCACCGACACGGAAGCCAGTTAGCCGCTCTGGCAACGATCACGCTCAGATGGTGCTCTTGGCACCCTACTAGCACGGGCACAAGTGCCAGTAAGGCAACGCTGGTAACGATCACACTCGAATGGTGCTTTTTATGTGCCACTGGCACCGAAGCTGGTTAGCTGCTCTATCAACGATCACACTCGTATGGTGCTCTTTGCACCCCGCTAGCATGGATGCCAGTCATCAAATTTGATTTTGATTTTGATATATGTACACCAGTGGTTTTCAACCAGGGTTCCGTGGAACCTTAGGGTTCCGCCAGTACAGTCCAGGGGTTCCGCAAGAAGTTACAAAAATGTTAAAATCGGCAGTAATTTTTAATTCTCCTGTGCAGATATGTGTGCATAAGACAAATTATTGCACAGGGGTTCCTCGAGCCAGTGAAATGTTTCCTTGGGGTTTCACTTCAGCAAAAAGTTTGAAAAGCACTGATGTACACACATGTATATATAGATGTTACACACAAGCATAATATATCTTATAACACACACACACACACACACACACATGTATTTTAAAGAAGGAAAACAAGAGATCAAAACAATAAATAAAAACAACCATTTAACAACAAGAATCAATTCAAGTTCATTTGATTAAATTACATGCCATAATATATTGCTAGTTGATAGGATAACAGAACTGTTGTCTTTTTGTTGCTTTTTTTTTCTTATTTTTTTTTACAGAATGTAGGTGGGGGGGGTGATTGGAGAGGGGGGAGGGAAATATTAAAAAGAAATATCTATCCGATATATCTATTTCTCTATCTACCTACCTACAGTAGCTAGATAGACGATGTACCTTTATTGAATTTTGGTGGGTGTAAAAGAATGTTTGTTTTTGACTAAAACAAAGAAACAAGTAAAAAAAAACAACAAAAAAACAACATTAATGTTTCATTAGGAATGTCACCCTGAAAAAAATTTTGAAAAAAAAAAAAAATCTATTTCATCTTTATTTTTTTTTGTATTTTCTGGTGGGTGAGGATGGGTGGGTGGGCGGGAAGAATGTGTTATACATTGTTGTTGCTACTGTTGCATGTGTCCTCTTGTCAGTTGTTGCTGGCAGCAGAAAACTGCAGTTTATACCAACAGTAAGGAAAGCAGATGTTTTTGTTTATTCTTTGTTTTTTTTTTTCCCTGAAACTGGACACTGATTGGGTCTGTCACTCGGCTGGTCAATGAGGATCCTGCATCCATTACGGAGTTAGTGAGCACAAGACAACGTTTTGTCAGTACAGAGTACAAAAAAAAAAAAAGAAAGAAAGAGAAAAAAGAGCAAGAGAGAGAGAGAGGAAGAGAAAAACATTTTTTCGGAGAGCAGAAGACGAAAGTGAGGCTGATGAAGTAAAGAACCGACAATAGACTCCGAAGCTCGACTTTGGTGGTGTGATGAAAGCGGCAACAGCAGCCAGCCTGTCCCCATGTTACTCCTGATAGACTGTAAAGGATTGTGCAACTATAAGAAGGCAGCTGGTCACCATAGGTGAATCTCACGGATTTCACTAATGATCTGGCTAGCACGTTGTAAAGCCTGAAATTAGCAAAAAAAAATATATATAATAATAATAATAATAATAAATAAATAAAGTCATAATTTCTAACATTGGCACAAGGTAACAAATTAGGAGATAAGGTAAGTCAATGAAATCAACCACAGTATTTGACCAGTACTTGAACCCTCTAGCGGCAAGCTGGCAGAATCAACAGACTTTTAGTTCCACTGCGAAAAGTTCCCAAAGCGAGGTTCAAAGAGATGAAAAGACTTCAACAGCTAGAAGAAAGCTATTGTGAAATTGATTGAGGAGCTTTTCTCAGATATGATGTCCACTAAACTTTGTACTCTCCCATCTTTGCATAACCATATGATGGACTCACCCATCAAAGACAACATACGAGCGTTCAGCTTTTGCTGAATGGTCTGCACAAATGACTGGTTTATAGTGATCCAATCTATGTGCTGTACATTAGCTCACTGCCCTCCATCAAATCAACGTTGCCTGGACGGTTGCATGCTGGCATGGGTTGGATGATTTGACAAGAGATGGCAGACAGGAAATCTGTCCAGGCTCCAGTTGTTTTTAGAGCATGGTTTCTATGGCTGGATGTCCTTTCCAATGCCAATCACTTTACAGAGTATACTGGGTGCATTTTACAGGGCTCGTGTAGGATGGGTCAGTAAATTGAAATTATTTTGATCCATTATAAGAAGTAAAAGAGCAATTTATCACACTTTATCATATGCATAACTATCTGGTCCTTGACTAGTCATTTTCTAATTCCTGTTCTGTGGCATGCTACCCATTACACGTGCATAATTGTGTTTTCAAGGCTGTGCCATAAAGTAAATGAAAATGTGTATTTATTCGAAGTGATCGCAGAGCAACATAAGATGAAGTGTTTTGCTCAAGAACGTAATGCACCACCTAGTTTAGGAACAGAAACCACAATCTTATCATGAGTGCAACACTATAACTGCTAGACAATGTGTCCTCATCACCAATATAAACAGAATAAAGACACCCTTCAGTCATGAATGACCGTGGGATTGCTCCGAGGCACAAGTCCGGGCAAGGTTGTTAATGTAAGACCAGCAGTCACCTATGCATACCAGCCTCCCCTCTCCGTGCTACCGATGTTATCCAAGGGAAAAGTAAAGGCCAATACAACTTGTCACCAGTGACATTCCAACTTATTTCTACAGCTGAATGAACTGGAGTAACGTGAAATAAAGTGTCTTGCTCAAGAACATAACATACAGCCCAGTCCAGGAATCGAACTCACTACTTCATGACTGTGAGCCCGACACTAACCACTGAGCCACGTACCTTCACCAATATAACCACATATATATATGAATATATCAAATTTTTTTTTTTGAAGAATAGATGTTGAAGTGTATGCATCTTTTATGTTCCTACTCAGAACCTCTCATAATAAGCTGAAGGCTTATTGCTGCTTGTACCAGCAGTGGGTGGAGATAGCAATATATCTTTCAAATGGATCCTTAATAATCAACATGATGGACAACTGGTATTGTTTTTTTATTATTTTTGAACCCCTTTTCCTATTGCAGCTTTTGGTGGTTTCTCTAGGTCAAGCTGCTAATTCTCTGCATTGAGAGGTCACAGCTTCAGTACAATGGACATGAAATTAGAATGCTGCAGGAAAAAAAAATGCAAGATGGACTCTTCAAGCCAAGCCAACCGGAGACCTAATATCTATAGTTCCAATTGGTCAGACTTGGGAATCCAGTTGGAAAGTGTAATGGTGGCTGCTTCTGATAGGACTCTACGGAGGAAGTGTCTGAGAATTTTACCCCAACTACCTTTCCTAACTTCCAGGAAAGCAAGGGAAGAAAATGAATGAATGGATACTGAGACAAAGAAAACAGACATCATGGAATATTCTAGAAAACAGCTTACCATGTCTGGTGTTAAATAAAATCAAATTCCAAGTATCTGAACATATTCAAAATATATTTCAAATATTTTAATTCCACCACAAAAATGTTTATGAAACACAGCCTAAGGATAATCAAGAAAAAACACCCACAAACATTCCAAATGCATATTCTCACATCTGCCCTGGATCTTAGTCAAGAAACTTTTAACAATTGCCACTTTGAATTTCTCTCCGGTTAAGAATAAAACAAGAATAAATGAAAAAAAAAATGAATAAATAAAGGAAAGAAAGAGAGGAATACCCACTTGTAACATTTCGTGACCTTCTTTTCTCCGGGTAGCAATGTGTTCGGACTCATCCAGTAAGGTGTCGATCTCTTCCTTCTTGTATAATTGACTAACGAGCTCACTCTGTAAGTTGTCCTTGACGTAATTAACTAAAAAGTGCATAATAGCTTTCGGTACACTGTCTTGTATACTCTTACGGACAATCAAGAAGTAAGCTTTGATAAGACGTTCTGAAACAAAAAAGAAATTAATGACATTTTAATTTAACGACCTTTTTTTTTTTTTCCCCATAAACCTTACTTTTTGCTTTTTGGTACTTTGCCCAGAATAACTGTAATAATGGTTACAGCAATGCTAATGGTGGTGGTAAGGGTTGTGGTGGCACTGACTTTTCTACTGTAATCACTATAGTAATGTTCACAGTGAGGGTTGTGGTGAGGGTGGTAGCAGTGAAGGTTGTGATGCTATCATTTCTTCAAAGCTGATTACATCGACCCCCAGCAATCAACAGGTTCTTATTTTATTGGCCTCGAAAGAAGGAAAGGCAAAATAAACTTTGGCAGTATTCAAACTGAGAATGTAAAGACAGACAAAAATGCAACCAAGTAAAATAAATTAGCATTCAAGGTTTTAATGGAAATGATATTCAACATCTGTTATTGTTTTCTGCGAGCTTATTATATTTTTCCATGCTGGCATGGGTTACACAAAATTTTTTGAAGTAAGATTTTACAGCCAGATGGTCTTCCTGAAGCCAACATTTATGTTGTTTTCATGTAAGGTACTTCTATTCCATAGGTCTTTTGATGTTGGACTGCCAAGCTGCAGGACATAAACAGCACCACTGCCCAAGTGATGTCAATGTGAAGGAAGACATGTAGAGGGAGAGAGAGAGAGAGAGAGAGGGAGGGAGAGGGACACACACACACCATAGGCATCTGTAGTTTCTTCTGGCCAAGATTTCATTCACAAGGCATCTGCCTAAGGTGTCACGCAGTCAGATCAAACCTGAAAACATGATTCATCATTGTTGTCATCCTTCTCCATCATCATCAATCATTATCAACATCCACTTTTTCATGCTGGTAGGAGTTGGATGAAATTTGTTAGGGGAGATCTATGACCAGATGCCCTTCCTGTCACTAACTCTCAACTGTTTCTGCGTCACACATTTCATTACAATATGGGAAATACATTTTATGAATATAAATATAAATATAGAAATATTACATTTCTAAATATCTCAGATATAAGCTGGGTCGAGGTGCTTGGGTCCCCCTTGTAAACATAAGGACACAGGAAATGTCACGGCTGACAGGAAGCTAAATAGCAGTGGTGTGATTTCCTTCATGGGACCGTCACATTAAGTTGACAGTATACAACTACTTTATATAAATATAATTCCTTATATCATCCTTTAACATCTGTTTTCCATGCTGGCATGAGCTGGATGTTTTGACCAAAGCTGATAAGCAAGAGAGCTGCACCAGGTCCCAATCTGATTTGGCTTGGTTCTTATAGCTGGATGTCCTTCCTAACAACAATTACTTTACAATGTATGCTGAGTGCTTCTAACGCGGCACTGCCATGAATGCTTTTACATGGCACCAGCATAAGTACGTTTTATGTGGCACCAGCCCAGGGTTTTACCGGGCCAATCTTTTTCATCAGGAGGAGCAGCATCAACTCTTCTGCTGTGGATGCCAGGTGGTCTTGAGTACAGCAAGGCACCAGATATCTTGGTCCTTTGTCATCTCCTCCATAAGGTTCAGTGTCCTGAGGTTGTGCTTCAGTACCTCATCCCATGTCTTCTTGAGTCTTCCATGAGTTCCATCGACTTTGAATGATCCCAACATTATGATGACAAATTTCAAACTCCTAGAGTGCATTCTCAAACTTTTGCTTTCATTTTGTTTACATAAAAATTTGTCATCATAATGTGAGATTTTCTATCATGCACAAAATACCAGTTTTCAAATCCTGTTTTCTGATTGGGTAAAAGTGAGTAAACTCCGACATAATGGAGAAGAGTTGATGTCAGTCCCAGAACAGCTGTCAGGTATCTCCACAAACCTGGCTACTATGGCAGAGTAGCAAGAAGGAAGCCACTTCTTCAACTAGCCAATATCAAGTGGAGAAAAGATTGAGCCAGTGAGATGGTGGAGAGGTCGCTAACATTTTGGGATAGTGTCATATTCTCTGATGAGTCCAGATTTGCTGTATTTTCTGACAGTGGTCAAGTGAGGGTCTGGAGGTTCTGTGATCAAGAATTTGACTTAAAAAGATTGCAGCCAGCAATGAAACATGGTGGTTATTCTGGGGAATGATTTGGAGCAATGATCGATCAGAGCTGGTGGAGTATGAGGGAAACATGAACTCAGATAAATATGTCAATATTACAGGAAGGGTTCTTTCCAATCTTCTCCACTGGTGAAATGATTAAAGAAGACTCATTATTTATGGAAGATGAGGCTCCTTGTCACATGGCTAAAAAAACCCAAGATCGGATGGAAGAGAATTGCATAAAACGCTTCCATGGCCAAGCCAGTCACCAGATACTAACCCTACTGAACACCCCTGGGGCATAATAGACAGGCCATTTCGTAAAAAGAACAAGAAATCATTCTCAAAGCCAGATCTTTTGAGATTACTGCATGAAACATGGCAAGAAAATCCTCAAGAGAATATTCATCATCTGATCAGTAGCATGCCTAATAGGGTCCTTGCATTGAAAAATGCAAAAGGCATGTCTACTAAATATAAGATATTCACATCATAAGAATAAATAATTTGAATGCATAATTTCAGATTTAAATAAACTTTAATGATTAAAAGGGTGTCTATTTACATACATTGCGCCAGTGTGTTTTACTATTGAAGTCATGAACACATAAGTTAAAATGTGCTTGACGTGTGTATGTGCATGTGTGCACGTACTGGTTTCACTTTCCACCAACTTCAAAGCAAATGTCGTCCTCAACACATAACGAAAACAAAATTAAATAAAAATATTTTACAGATATTTATGAACAACCAGCTGTAAACATTGACAAATCTGAGACAAAGAACGATTGAGAGCCAATATTTATGTATGTGTGTGTGAAACTGATGACGTAAATACAATTTAGGATAAAAATTTGGTTTTCATTTTGATTGAAATGCTGATAGACTGGGGGTCGCACGGGCGCGAAAGTTCTGTTGCTATCCTCATTCCGTAAACGGTGGCTTTTAACGGGTGGAAAGGTGAACCATCCTGGGGTACAGAGGATTCGCAATCTAGACTAGGGTCTGAAAGTTTACCACACCATAGTGGGTTACGCCATGGTCCCTCTGCTTTGTGGCAGAAGTAGGAAGAAAGAGTGAGAGAAAGTTGTGGTGAAAGAATACAGCAGGGTTCACTATCACCCCCCACGCTCCCACTGCAACCTCATGGAGCTTAGGTGTTTTTGCTCTATAAACACAATGCTCGGTCTGGGAATCGAAACCATGTTCTTACGACCGCGAGTCCGCTGCCCTAACCACTGGGCCATTGTTGCTCCACATGACGCTGTTGCTGTCATTATTGGTGTTGATCAAAACAGGATGAAGTTTAATGTTATTATTATAATGAAGTAAGGCAGCAAGCCAGGCAAAACCTTTAGTAGCATTTTGTTTGTCAGTATGTTGTGAGTTCAAATTCTGCTGAGGTTGACTTGGCCTTTTATCCTTTCCAGGTCAATAAATTGAGTACTAGTAAAACACTGGGGTCGATGTAATCACCTAACCCTCTCCCGCCAAAATTTTGGGCCTTGTGCCTATAATAGACAGGATTATTATAATGAATTGTAAAAATTTATTTATATTTCTATGTATTTCATCATTATCGCATAATTTCCTATAAAAAGCAGACTGCTTCACGGCCCCAGGGAAATGCACTGGAACAGCCGCTCTGATTCACGGGGCTCATACTTGCGGATCAGCCATCTTTGCCTTGATAGCAGTGAGCAGAAATTGCAGACATTCAAAATTGGCAGCCACAGAAAAGACCCGAGATCAATAAAAGACTTTAAGGAAAAAAAGGACTGGGGCCAATTCATACAACTAAAAAGAATTCTCCAAGTCAGTGCTCCAGCATGGCCACAGTCTAATGAGTGAAACAAGTAAATGATATAATATAAAAGATATATATTTATATTTTGTGTTCTGTTTTTCTAGTTGCGTCAACAAGCTTTATATCTTATGACGTACATCACAATACCACAAATTTTTTCATCATACACCCAGTGATGGCGTCATCCAATGATGTTTGCACTTTCACATAACAACAGATAAGGAATGACCATGCAATATAAAGCACTTGGTGTGGTACTGTCACTCCTCTGAGACAATGATGCTGACCCATAATAAGATTAAAATGAGTTCGAATTTCTAACATAGGCAAAAAATCCCCAAAATCAGAGAACAGAGTATTATTTATTAAATCAACATTTCTACTGTTCAGGTACAAATGTTGATTTACTATGCTGACCCCGACAACTTGAAAGAGAAAATGAACCCTGCCATGGTCTGAATTCAGACACTGCACTCACCACAACTTTCTCTCACTCTTTCTTCCTACTTCTGCCACAAAGCAGAGGAACCATGGTGTAACCCACTATGGTGTGGTAAACTTTCAGACCCTAGTCTAGATTGTGAATCCTCTGTACCCCAGGATGGTTCAGCTCTCCACCCATTAAAAGCCACCGTTTACGGGATGAGGTTAACAATGTAGCTTTCGCGCCAGTGCAACCGCCAGTCTATCTCGTGTGGTGTGTGGATCTTCAAGTTGCCGCACACATTGTTTGTAGCTTAGCATAGGCGCAAATTAGAAATTGTCCTGATTTCTTAGCTAGATCACATGCTGGAAGCATGTCATTCTCATGTTCACATGAATTGTACACCTTGGTGAATGTGGGTGTGTTGTTTATTGTTTATCAGGTCATTGTGTGCTGTCAGTTCACTGAACAATCAAACTAATCTTCAATGTGGGTCAATCATGAGTGCATGTGTGGGGATGGGAGAAGGTGCGTGGCTTAGTGCTTAGGGTATTTGGCTCACAATCATAAGGTTGTCAGTTCAATTCCTGGCGGTGTGCTGTGTCCTTGAGTAAGACACTTTATTCACATTGTACCCATTAACTCAGCAGGCAAAAACAAGTTGTACCTGAACTTTAAAGAGCCAGCCTTATCACATTCTGCATAATGCTGGATCTCCCCAAGAACTACATTAAGTGTATGTGTGTCTGTGGAGCGCTCAGCCACTTGCACTTTAATTTTGTAAGCAGGCTGTTCTGCTGATCAGATCAAGTGGAATCCTTGACACTGTGACAGAGTGCCAGTTCTCTCTCTCTGAATATATATCTTTTACTTGCTTAAGTCATTATGCGGTGGCCATGCTGGAGCACCGCCTTGGAGAATTTTTTATTAAATGAATTGACCCCAGTACTTGTTTCCTTTTCTCTTTTATACCTGGTACTTATTCTATTAGTCTCTTTTGCCGAACCACTAAGTTATGGCAAAATGAAAGCATCAACACCTGTTGTCAAGTGGTTTTGAGAGACAAAGTGAAAGAAAGAGACACACACACACAAACATACACACCCAAAAACATCCTTACACACATATACATACATGCATACACACACAAACAGAAACACCAACACACACGTCATCTTGCTCCTCAAACACATCACATACCACACCCTCACAAGTATGTACATATATATATATATATATGGGCATGGCTGTGTGGTTAGGAAGCTTGCCTCCCAGCTACATGGTTTCGGGTTCAATCCCAACATGTGGAACTTTGGGCAAGTGACTTCTGCTATAGGCCCGGGCCAACTGAAGCTTTGTGATTGAATTTGGTAGGCGGAAGATACTGCCGCATGTGTATGTGTGTGTGTAGGTGCTTGTGCCTCTCCGAGAGAGGGAACATATATATATATATATATATATATATATATATATATATACATACACACACACACACACACACTCCTACACTAGCACACACATACATACACAGCTACACCAATGCACCCACACACATGCACATACAAACCTCCACACACACACACAAGCACTGATATACACACACACACACACACACACAGAGTCACACCTACACATTAACATCTAACCTTCTTCAAGTCAATCAAGCACAAGACACATACCAGCTTTGATATTTCACATTCCAAAAACGCCTTAAACACACTTTATCTTTCTACATTCCATCAACTCAGGAATGTAAATACGCAAGTAATACTGGCAATCTCTCTTCCTAAACTGGATTAAATTCTTTCTTATATATGACCACTCTGTCTGGTATTCGCCATAATAGATCACTAGCCACTAAACCCTTTTCTATTTTCTCTCACTGTTTATTTCTGTGGAAGAGCGTAGGCTCAAAACGTAAAAGACGTTCTCACTTCCCAAGCGTTAAACTAATACATCTGTTTGTTGTCTACACCACCTGTCTTCACCTCTTGTTTTTTTGTAAATTATCACTAATATATCATCATCATCATCATCATCATTTAGCGTCCGTTCTCCATGCTAGCATGGGTTGGACGGTTCAACTGGGGTCTGTGAAGCTGGAAGGCTTCATCAAGCCTAGTCAGATCTGGCAGTGTTTCTACGGCTGAATGCCCTTCCTAACGCCAACCACTCCGTGAGTGTAGTGGGTGCTTTTTACGTGCCACCCGCACAGGTGCCACCCGCACAGGTGCCAGACAGAACTGGCAAACGGCCACGAACGGATGGTGCTTTTACGTGTCACCGGCACGGGGCCAGGCGAGGCTGGCAACGGACACGAACGGATGGTGCTTTTACGTGCCACCAACACGGGGGCCAGACAGAGCTGGCAAACGGCCACGAAACGGATGGTGCTTTTACGTGTCACCGGCACGGGGGCCAGGCGAGGCTGGCAACGGACACGAACGGATGGTGCTTTTACATGCCACCAACACGGGGGCCAGACAGGGCTGGCAAACGGCCATGAACGGATGGTGCTTTTATGTGTCACCGGCACGGGGGCCAGGCGAGGCTGGCAACGGACACGAACGGATGGTGCTTTTACATGTCACCGACATGGGGGCCAGACAGGGCTGGCAAACGGCTACGAACGGATGGTGCTTTTACATGTCAACGACATGGGGGCCAGACAGGGCTGGCAAACGGCCACGAATGGATGGTGCTTTTACGTGTCACCGGCACGGGGGCCAGACAGAGCTGGCAAACGGCCACAAACGGATGGTGCTTTTACGTGTCACCGGCACGGGGGCCAGGCCAGGCTGGCAACGAACACAAACGGATGGTGCTCTTACGTGCCACCGACACGGGGGCCAGACAGGGCTGGCAAACGGCTACGAACGGATGGTGCTTTTACGTGTCACCTGCACGGGGGCCCTGATGTTGATTGACCTCTATTTGGTTTGATTTTGATTTTGACTGTTCTCACTGGTCTTGCCGGGTTTTCTCACGCACAGCATACTTCCAAAGGTCTCGGTCACTGGTCATTTCCTTGGTGAGACCTAAAGTTCGAAGGTCGTGCTTCACCACCTCGACCCAGGTTTTCCTGGGTCTACCTCTTCCACAGGTCCCCCCAACTGCCAGGGTGTGGCACTTTCGCACACAACTATCTTCAGCCATTCTCATCACATGACCATACCAGTGCATACGTCTCTCTTGCACACAACAACTGATGCTTCTTAGGTTCAACTTTTCTCTCAAGGTACTTACACTCTGTCGATTATGAACACTGACGTTACACATCCATCGGAGCATACTAGCTTCATTTCTTGCGAGCTTACGCAAATCCTCAGCAGTCACAGCCCAAGTTTCACTACCATGTAGCATGGCTGTACGTACACATGCATCATACAGTCTGCCTTTTATTTTGAGCGAGAGGCCTTTTGTCACCAGCAGGGGTAAGAGCTCTCTAAACTTTGCCCAGGCTATTCTTACTCTAGCAGTTATACTTTCAGCGCACCCGCCCCCGCTACTGACTTGGTCACCTAGGTAACGGAAACTATCAACTACTTCTAGCTTTTCTCCCTGGAAAGTGACGGAAGTTGGTCTCAGAGCATTTTCAGTGTTAATTGTTCCTGAGCATCTGCCACATACAAAAACCATCTTCCTAGTTAGCCTTCCTTTGACATTGCTGCACCTCTTATGTGTCCATAGCTTACACTTGGTGCATCTTATAGAGTTTCTACCTACACCTTTTCTACAGATCGAGCAGGGCCATCTACCTGAAGGCGTTTGTGATTGGTCTACCTTCCTACTTATTAGGACTTTGGTTTTGGCTAGGTTGATTCTAAGGCCCTTCGATTCTAAACCTTGTTTCCATACCTGAAACTTCTCTAGTTCTCCTCTATATATATATAATTACAAATAAGAAAATGGAGGAACACATTAGTTGGTTTATCAGCTGTAGGATAATATAAATATATATATATATATATATATATATATATATATATATATATACCAAGTAAGTTAAGAGTTGTGGATCCGACCCACTAAGGGATAATTGGATAAGTATTATTCCTTAGTGGGTTGGATCCACAACCCCTAACTTACTTGGTATCGCCATGATAGACTGTTAGCCACTACACACATTTTTTCTCTCCTTGTTTTTTCTGTGTCCCTTTCTGTAGAAGAGCATAGGCTCGAAACGTAAAAGACTTTTTCTATTCCTGAGCGTTATACTAATACATCTGTTTGTTTTGTACACCACCTATCTTTGTCTTTTCATAAACTCTCCCTATATATATGTGTGTGTGTGTGTGTGTGTGTGTAAATATATATATATATATATATATATATATATATACACACACACACACGTATATATGTGAAAAATATATATGTTCCTCATGTGTATGCAGTTTTGTTCTGACATAACTGTAATAAGTAAGATATATTAATCGTAAAATTACTATTCTTATAACTTTGAAAAATATCTGTTTATATTTCATATTATATATTATATCTAATATGAATAATAGAATGCATCTAATATTAATAATATTAGTAATAACTGATTATTGTGTATGCTTATAAATGTAAATATGTATGTTCAATTAAGTATATATATAAGTATTTATGTATATTTATATATGTATGCATATGTATAACTATATATGTAAGTATTTAAATGTGTGTGTATTTTTATTTATTTTATATTTATAACTTAACATTATGTACTTTATAATCTCTGACGAAGCCTACAGAAACACCCAAGTACCTCAATTTCATCTACTTCAGTCTAGTTGAGTAATAAAGGTAGAATGAGGTATTTTTGCCTCTAGGCTGAAACAGCTGTAAGTTATTTTCCCAATTTATATTCATGTATGTTATATTGTAATAATTACTGGTATCCTTATATTTTAATATATTTTATATCTTATATGTAAAGCATAACATGATACATGTATGTATATTTTTGCAATTGTCAGTTTAGTAAATAAATAAATAAGTTAACATAATATAATGTCTAAAAGTTGATGAACCACCTATTGATCCCCTCTATTTTCTTATTGCTATATAAATTAATGGTAAAATATCTCTTTACCTTCACCCATTTAGTACACTCAGTAATGTAATTGCAATGCAATGAAAAAACACTTGTGTATTAATAATTGGGTATTCTACAAGCAGTATATTGGATAGATATTATCCCTTGGTTGTTTGGATTCACAACCTGTAACTTTCTTGGAGTTATATACACATATATATACACATATATATATATATATATTATATATATATATATACACACATATATATATATACATATACACACACACACTTATATATACACACATATATACATACATACATATATATACATACATACATATATACATATATATACACACACATATATATATATACATACATAAATTAATCAATATAGGGTAGCAAAAAATTTAATAGAAATTTTTTCGCCACCAGCGGTCTAGTGAGAAAGATAAAATAGTAAGAGACTATATATATAAATTCAACAACAATTGAGGAACGGCCTCAATAGGCCATTCGACCCACTAGAAAGAGCAGCCAGGACTCAAACTGCCAAGTAGTAGTAATTCAGAAATTAAAGGAAAATTAAAAAACATATACCCTATTCATCTTTAGACAATGCATTGTTTCAACGTTTTTAATGGCAAACCAGCCTAGATATTACCGCCTCGTGTATATCTGTCCCTCCTGGCTCCTTTACCGATGAGACGTAGCCTTTGGTAGATTGACTTGATTAAGTTTAATTTAATTTAATTAGGCTGGTTTGCCATTAAAAACGTCGAAACAATGCATTGTCTAAAGATGAATAGGGTAAATGTTTTTTAATTTCCCTTTAATTTCTGAATTACTACTACTTGGCGGTTTGAGTCCTGGTTGCTCTTTCTAGTGGGTCGATGGCCTATTGAGGCCGTTCCTCAATTGTTGTTGAATATATACATACATATATACACATATATACACACACACACACATATTCTTTTGAATAAAATCAGTGAAATCTTCAAAACGTGTCGAAAGTAAAAGTATTTGATATATATCTGCATTAAACTCCATATATTTATTTATTTACAGGTACAGCAAGGAACGCAGGTACAAGATTTTCTGGGCAGGGAACACTGACGGGGTTGGTGGCGTGAGTATACTTATCGCTGAGAAATGGGTAGATAAAGTAATTGAGGTAATCAGAGTAAGTGACAGAATACTTAAGATTATATTAGTGCTTCATCATAGTTTAGCAACCATTATATCAGCCTATGCTCCTCAGTCGGGGCTACCCGATGGACAGAAAGACCGATTCTATGACACTCTACTGCAGACTACCTCATTGACGAACGACAGAGACCTTATCTTTGTGGCTGGTGACTTCAATGGTCACGTTGGACGACATGCTGGGGGCTTCCATGGCGTACATGGAGGCTATGGCTATGGCTCCCGCAACGAGGAGGGAACCAGGCTGCTGGAGTTCTGCGATGCAAATAATCTTATGATTTGCAACACTAACTTCAGGAAACCTACCAGCCACCTAGTCACTTACCAATCGGGCCAACATACCAGCCAAAGGGAGAGATGGCTGCTTATAAATGCCAAAACCTTCCCAGGTGAAGAACGTACCCCACAACATAGACTGGTA
>NC_043014.1:13419157-13591657 GCF_006345805.1 Octopus sinensis | reverse complement strand
ATGATCTATATGTGTGTGTCTGTGTGTGTATGTATATATATATATATATGAAGGGGTATTTTTCCTTGTGTTATTTGTCCTGTACTCTATTTTTTCATTGTTTAAGAAAAATGTCCAGTTCCTTGGTTTTGTGTTTATGTTTTCGTTTCTCATTGTGTTCGACGTTTTTTTGGTGTCCTGTACCCATATATGCATGTATATATACATGTAGATGTAGGTATGTACATATATGTATGTATATATGCATATGTTTTATTTATTAATTTGTTATTAGATGACAGAACGCACGCATCCATTTCTAAGTAAGTTTGTTCTTAATATTAATACTGATGCGCACTCTTAACCTTTCTGTCCCCCTCTCTTTCTCAGCCTTCCTTCTTTCTGGTTTCCTTTTCTTCTACCTTACTGTCTCTCCCTCTCTCTCATTCTTTCTGGTTTTCTCTACAACCATTCCTCTTTTTTCTCTCCCCTTCCCTTTCTCTTACTCCTCCTCCCCTGTCCCGTCGCTGGTCAGCGACGAGGAAACTATTGTCTTTTCTGACCTTGCTTCACCCGAGTGTAGACGGCATTTTCTGTTGCTCCTTTGCCGTTCCCAAAAATAGCGTTCATATACTTTATCTTGTTCGGCTTAACAGCCCTTCTTGTCTTGTTATTCTCCTTGTCCTGTCTTTTACTGTTTATATTTTGTACTGTCTTTACAGTCCTGTTTTTGTTACCATTTTTACCCCTCCACAAAAAAATCTCAAATTTTATTTAATTTGCTTTTCGCGGGAAGGAATGTTTCATTGAAGTCGCGTCTCGCCTTCACCTTCGAAACGCGGAGTAGATGAAACCATGGCGACTGAAGAAGGAGAATTTTCCTTGTGTTATTTGTCCTGTACTCTATTTTTTCGTTGTTTAAGAAAAATGTCCAGTTCCTTGGTTTTGTGTTTATGTTTTCGTTTCTCATTGTGTTCGACGTTTTTTTGGTGTCCTGTACCCATATATGCATGTATATATACATATAGATGTAGGTACGTACATATATGTATGTATATATGCATATGTTTTATTTATTAATTTGTTATATATATATAGATAGATAGATAGATAGATAAAGACAATAACATAAGTTTAAACAAGAAAGTTCCAGAAAAAAATAAAAAAATTATAATCAACCTACCTATAACAGTACAATCTCTTTGCTCTCGGGCAGACAGCTTTCTCATGGGTGTAATTGTGGGCTTGAAGAAAATAAGAGAAATACAAAAAAATTAAAATGAGATAAAATAGTTACACTTTGTGAAACAGACAGACAATGAGGCAAGGACGTTTTCCTTTGGGTAAGAGTAGTAGCCAAAGCAATATTAATTCATATAGAGAGAATAGCCACAGGACATCATCTGCAGGTTGCATGAGTGATAGATATGATACAAAGTAGGAAGTGAGAAAGTGTGAAAGTTAGAGACAAAGTATACACACATACACAGTTTGAAGTTGTCAAAATACTGGTTTCAAGTTTTGGCACAAGGCCAGCAATTCTGAGGGGAAGTGGGTGAGTCAATGACATTCACACCAGTGTTCAACTATTATTCTATCGACCCTGAAATGATGAAAGGCAAAGTCGGCTTCAGCGGAATTTGAACTCAAAACGTAAAGATGGATGAAATGCTGCCAAGCATTTTGCCTGGTGTGCTAATGATTCTCCCAGCTCACTGCTATAAGAAAATTTGATAATTGGCTTCAAATTTTAGCACAAAGCCAGTAAATTTGGGAGAGGGGATAAGTCAATTACATTGACCTTAGTGCTCAACTGGTACTTATTTTATTGACCCCAAAAGGATGAAGGGTGAAGTCGATCTTGTCAGGATTTGAACTCAGAACATAAAGACAGACGAAATTCCATTAAGCATTTTGCCTGGTGGTGTAAATGATTCTGCAGCTTACCATCTTAATTTGTCAAAATATTGAAATCATAGCCAAGGCCGTTGCCAGTGTCATGTGAGTGGCACCTGTGCTAGTAGCACATAAAAAGCACCCATTATACTCTTGGAGTGAATGGCATTAGGAAAGGCATCCAGCCATAGAAACTATGCCAAATCAAACTGGAACCTGGTGCAGCTCTCCAGCTTACCAGTTCCAATCAAACCATCTAACCCATGCCAGCATGGAAAGCAGATGTTAAATGATGATTAACATCACGACTTAACCGCATCAGTGTTGTGGCCCATAAGACAGACATAGACAGCACTTAGTTTCTTTTTTCATTAAGAAGCTTAGCCAGAGGACAGGCAGCACCTATGATCTTTTACAGGGTCTTTAAGATAAATGACAGGAAAAGGATAAAATTATCCTAAGACTGGATACAGGAGCCAAATATTCGTAACAGAACGGACTTCATTAAAAAGTGTCCAAAAGAGCAGGAGTGGCTGTGTGGATAGGCGCAGGAGTGGCTGTGTGGATAGGCGCAGGAGTGGCTGTGTGGTAAGTAGCTTGCTAACAAACCACATGGTTCCAGGTTCAGTCCCACTGCGTGGCATCTTGGGCAAGTGACTTCTGCTATAGCCCCGGGCAGACCAATGCTTTGTGAGTGGATTTGGTAGACGGAAACTGAAAGAAGCCTGTCGTATATATATATATATATATATATATATATATATATATATATGTATGTATGTGTGTGTTCATGTGTCTGTGTTTGTTCCCCTAGCATTGCTTGACAACCGATGCTGGTGTGTTTACGTCCCCATCACCTAGCGGTTCGGCAAAAGAGACCGATAGAATAAGTACTGGGCTTACAAAGAATAAGTCCCAGGGTCGATTTGCTCGACTAAAGGCGGTGCTCTAGCATGGCCGCAGTCAAATGACTGAAACAAGTAAAAGAGAGTAAGCCATGTTGGTCGTGTTGAATTGGATGATGAATTAAGCTGACCATCCAAGAGCAGATGCAGTCCATCTGCAGTTTCTGTTTACTCAATTTCATTCACAAAGTTATGGGCTCAACGTGACATTTGTGTCGAAGGGAGCGCTTTATCCAATATGTACCATAGTGAGATCAAACTCAGAACCAAGCGACTGCAAACGAAGCTCTTAAAACACATCGCCATACTTAGGTTGAACTCATAACCCTGATGTGATTGGTTCAAACAGAAATGAGTGTTATGTTCAAAGACACAAATACAAGGGCCATTATCATCATCATCATCATCAATCTCTTGGCATTACAGTCTTGAGCCTTAGGACTCACAGGGCTAGTTGCCCACTTTCCATGGTGTATAAGTGATTGAGAACATTCCCTACTGGATAGAAATTCAGTCAGTCACAGGGTTACTCATTTACAGCTGAGTAGACTGGAGTAAAATGAGATGAAGTGTTTTGCTTGAGAACACAATGCACTGCCCAGACAAAAAACCTGACAAATCAAAAGTTTGTCTCCATTTGGAATGTGTGTATAAGAGAGAGAAGAGAGAGGAGAGCAAAGAGGAAGAGAGAGAGAGAGAGAGAGAGCAAAGAGGGAGAGATAATAAAGAAGAGAGAGGGAGAGCAAAGAAGGAGAGATAATAAAGAAAGAGGGAGAGCAAAGAGGGAGAGGTAATAAAGAAGAGAGATGGAGTACAAAGAGGGAGAGAGAATAAAGAAGAGAGAGGGAGAGCAAAGAGGGAGAGTGAATAAAGAAGAGAGAGGGAGAGCAAAGAGGGAGAGAGACTAAAGAAGAGAGAGGGAGAGATAATAAAGAAGAGAGAGGGAGAGCAAAGAGGGAGAGAATAAAGGAGAGGGAGAGCAAAGAGGGAGTGGGAGAGAGAATAAAGAAGAGAGAGGGAGAGAGAATAAAGAAGAGAGAGGGAGAGCAAAGAGGGAGAGAGAATAAAGAAGAGAGAGGGAGAGCAAAGAGGGAGGAAGAGTTTGAGAAGCAGAATTAAATTTTTTTAGTGTTTAGTCAGGATTGGAAGGGAAGCACCCATAAGCTCTTTATTGATGCATTTATTTTTTGTCGGGTCCTTTCAAACTAGTGGAAAGAAGTAGGGGAAGTTATCGTCAAACTCGAGAGCTAGCCTGAATGCTTACAACAGAATGAACTCTGTGAAAGGCACCCAAAAACCAAACAACTTCAATGATATGTAATAATACATAACAAATACTGCAACAGTCGATCCAACAAAGGATCAGCCATGTGGTTGCTCAAACTGCTAGAAACAGTAGCAAAATCTAAAATCACACCCTGACATCTTACAAAAAAAAAAAAAAGACTACATAGGAGGAGGAGGAGTAGCCGTGTGGTAAGTAGCTTGCTAACCAACCACATGGTTCCGGGTTCAGTCCCACTGTGTGGCACCTTGGGCAAGTGTCTTCTGCTATAGCCTCGGACCGACCAATGCCGTATCATCATTGTAAATAATATTTACTCAATTTGCTTTTTCTATCATTGGTTTTCTCAACCATCTTTTTTTTTACCTGTAGACCCCTTTGATTACTATTTTACCCTCGTGGACTCCCATAGCTGCTTGGGGTTTAAAAACTAGTTTTATTGATGCTTCTTTCAAAATTCCTAATTTGTTTTTCAAACATTAACCCTTTCATTACCAACCCAGCTGAAACCAGCTCTGGCTCTGTAGTACAAATGTCTTATTTTCATAAGTTTTGAATTAAAATCTTCCACTAAAACCCTAGTCACATTTTACGTTCCTAACACTAGCTAAATGATAACTAATTTATTTTACTAAATTCTTTGTTATATTTAAAGTAATTGAAAGAAACACAGAGCATCTCAAAATAAATACAGTAACAAAAGGCTTAACTTGTGTAGGTTGAACTACGTAAGACAGAGAAAGAAACCCAGCCGTTTCTTGCAATAAATTCATTAAAATCAAAATTCATTTTATGGCTACTTAATATCCTATTATTTTGCTTGTGTGGACCCCCCACCCCCTAATCTAATATAAAATCCCGATGGTCATGTGGACCCTGGTTGAGAACCACTGGATTAAATGAATATATTCATGAGGCATTGCTTTACAGCCAGATGCCTTTCCTGTCATTAATCCTTACCTGATTTCAAGTGTAAGAGATTAGCACTATTTTGCTCTTCTACACTAAAATATGCAAAGAATTCCTTCAAACAATCTCAGCTGAAATTATCAGTTAATAACTATTTATTTCACTTCATTGATCCTCTTTCTATCCTACTAATTTTCATATATATATATATATATATATATATATATATATATATGTATGTATGTGTATGTATTTGTGTATGCGTGTGTGTACACACACACACACACCAAATTTACTCCTGTATAAATCACACTATTTCATACTGATTTTAACTGAAAAAAACTAGGGTGCAACTTATAAATAATACTATATATATATATATATATATATATATATATATACATATGTGTTGGTGGCACATAAAAAGCACCAACCGATTGTAGCCGTTGCCAACCTCCCCCGGCACCTGTGCCAGTGGCATGTAAAAAGCACCCACTACACTCACAGAGTGGTTGGTGTTAGGAAGGGCATCCAGCTGCAGAAACACTGCCAGATCAGACTGGAGCCTGGTGCAGCCTCCTGGCTTCTCAAACCCCAGTCAAACCATCCAACCCATGCTAGCATGGAAAACGGACATTAAACAATGATGATGATGATACACTCACACACACGCTTGCAGCATGGAAGACATTTGTAAGCCGTTCAAGAACACACAAACACCATTAGTTTCACTTCAACATTTAATCTTCATTTGTGTCACAATATTTTTGTTACTTTGAAACCGCAACCCACTCACTGACAAGTTAGTTCATGATATATATGTGTTTATGTATGTACGTATGTATGTGAGCATTTATGTATGTAAGTGTGTAGATGTATCTGCGTGTGTGCATATGTGTATGTATGTTTATGTACTGATATGTGCGTCTGTTCACATACATATGTACATACATGCACACAAACATGCATACATACACACACATATATACATACATACACAAACAAACACATATATATCATGAACTAATTGTTGCTCTCTCAGATGCAGCACAAAGTTTTGTCAGTGAGCTGGTCGCAGTTTCAAAGCAATGAAAACATTTCAACACAAATGAAAATTAAACATTGAAGTGAAACTGACAGTTTTTGTGTGTTCTGGAATGGCTCACAAATACCTTCTGCGTTGCAGATGTTTTTGTTTCAGCACACAATCTAAGACCAAGTCACTTACTATGTAAGTACATCCCCAGGAGTAGCTGTGTGGTAAGTAGCTTGCTTACCAACTACAAAAGCATACCCCAAACAACCATCTATAATGCTCAAGACAATTAAGGGCCTTGGAACGAAACCTATTTCACCCAAATAGTTTATTATTCATTTATTTCAGATTCATTTAATACTATTTTCTTTTCTGTTTTTTTTTAACCAAACACCCACACTAAACAAGGACAGGTATATTTGCAATTGGTGTTTACACATGTACAAACATACAAACATGATACATCAACACCTTTACAACAATTAAAGCACAAAATATTAATATAAACAGAAGATAAAGTTATAGTACAATAAACAAATGGCATAGAAATTGTTAGAAATGTCTTTTGATAGTTATTTCAGCACAAGAGTTTGATCGCTTGAAACATGGTGGAGTTAAAATTTGAATTTACAGACAGTCATTTTTGTAAGTCAAGCCTACCCAAAATCATTGCTCAGCATTTCCTTGGACACACATACAAAAATTACTGTCATCATCATTATTTTAACATCTAATCTTCCATGTTTGCATGGGTCAGATGGAGTTTATTGAGGCGGATTTTCTATGGCCGGATGCTCTTCCTGTTGCCAACTCTCACCTGTTTCCAGGCAAGGTAATATTTGTGCATGGCCAGACACATTTCTACTGATTATCAGAAAAGAATGACACTGATTCTATGACAGTAACACTTATTTGCAACTATCACACAATGATGAGACAAAGAGAGCCCCCGCCACACATACAAAGATGGGTTTCTTTCAGTTTCCATCTACCAAATCCACTCACAAGGTCTTGGTCTACTTGTGTTTATGGTAGCAGATACTTGCCCAAGGCTTTGACTAACCTGCACTTACAGTAGCAAACACTTGCCCAAGGTTCCACATAGTAGGATCGAACCTGAAATCATGTGGTTGAGAAGCAGACATCTTAACCACGAACCTGTGCCTATTTTCGAAAATTCAGATCTCAGAAAATGACCAACATGCAAAGTCAATGTCATCTATGTTACTGGTTATAATTTCTTTTTAAAGGTTGAACTGAGACAAAGAACAAGATTCCATGCAACGGTTACAACATAAAATATCTAACCAACTTTCAAAAGAATTAGAACTTCTGATAGCATGACGAAGAAAGTCTTGGATCTCTCTGTCTCTCTCTCACACATACACACACACACACACACACAGAGAAGCATACATGCAATAATATTTTAGGACATGGCAGTGAGCTGGCAGTATCATTAGCATGCTGGGCAAAATGCTTAGTGGCATTTCATCCGTCTTCACGTTCTGAGTTCAAATTCCGTCGAGGTCAACGTTGCCTATCATCCTTTCAGGGTGAATAAAACAACCACCAGCTGAATACTGGGGGGAGAGGGGGTTCAATGTAATCAACTTTCCCACCTCCCTTAAAATTGCTGGCCTTGTGCCAAATTTGAAACTAATAATAGGACATGACAATTCTATTGAGAAGAGAAGAATTCATGAACCAAACTAATGACACATTCTTTCGAACTTTCTAATGTAGTATTACGTAGGCCAACGAGGAATGGAATTTGAACCTGCTGATATCAACAAGGGTAGTATGACTTTTGCCAGTTTCAACTTCAATAGTTTATATAGGTGATAGAGAGGTCAGGTCTTTTGGTCCCATATAAATGGCACCCATGAAACGTACTCATGGAAATGTCAGAATTTTCTTGAATTTTCTACTCCAGTGTAGTTTTGCATGCTGAACAATGACAATCACATTCACAGAAGTTAATAATAACAAAGTTAAAAGCTTTGAAAATTATATAATTTTAGTCACTTAGAAGCACCCATTGCTGACATACCAGAAGTTGCAACAGTCTGTTTCCATGGGAACAGCCTTAACATTATGTGACAGGACATGTGTGTTTGTGAGTTGATGGTTCTGTAAAGCCCAGTATTGAAAAGGTATGTAGACACAACACAGAGAGACAACATGATGGTGATGAATAAAAATATATCAGGCCACATAACAATACAAAGACTATTAGGGCAAAAGAATACGCAATTCAAATCTACTTTAAGCTGGAATAGCGTAAATAAGAGGCAAGCATTGTTAGTCGTAAAGTTAGTTTTATGAAAAGGGGAGTTACATTTAAACTTGGTTTTGGAAAAGCAAACTGAACTTAGAGCTAATTTGGTTAAATGTCAAATAAAACATTGTTAGTTGAGGAGAGAAAAAAAGAATGGAAAGAGAATGAGGAATGAAAAAAAGGTAGCAAGCAGCAGTGAAATGGGTAAATAGCAAACACAGAGACAACAGATATGAAGAAAACATGCAGTGGTGACTTATTGGATACTGACCACCTCGGGTAAGAGATTCAGGCTTTTCTTCTGGTGCACAGGCGACTGGACAGCACTGCCAGGGGCACTACTGGGCCGTGAAGATGCCACACTGCGCTCGGAGCAGTCATCGGCCACTAGCATTTCAATCCTATTGCTTTTCACCCATGAGGAGATCCAGCGACTGCCATTAGTAGCGGGTAGGGACCCTACCTGCAAACAGGAAGGCACAAGGCATAGCAGATGAAGGGTTACTAAGACCAATGTTCACTAAGAGAAAGAAGATGGAGGAATGCAGTGTCACACAACATTACTTACAGAAATACTTTCGTCATTTTTAAGTCGTTGATGACTAGAGACGGCCACCAAAATGGCACTGACTAGCAAATAATAACTAGAGATTATTAATATTAATTGGGGAGGAAGAGAACCTCACAATTATGGTCAACAGTAAAATATTACCAGGCAAAACGTCTATTAATTCATGGTTTGGCTGGTATAAAATTGCATACACGGAGGGGCAAAGTTAGTAAGACTTTATGTGAAGTCAAACAATGTAAGGTTTCGTAGAATAATACCTGGTCAATATTAGCAGAGAAACAAATATTTTGTATACGACTCTTTTAGTGCCTTAGATGAAAGCCTCTAACAATTTTTAACTTCTATTGGAAATCACAAACTATCACCATATCATAACAAACAAACTCAGTAGAAAAATGTGCTTTTTTTTTTTATTCCTTTTGTAAAAATCAACACAAAATCTTTCCTCAAGATAGCAATGAAGTAAATTTTGTAAACAACAAAATAGGTCCTAAATTAACATCACAGGTATCTGAAGCAGACAGCAGTGTGTTAGTCGTCCAAGTGCATAGCCTGGGCTCAAGTGTGCCTTAGGCCTGGGCTTTTCAGTTTTCAAGTTGTTATTGAAACGTTTTTGTGATGTCTGTTTGCTAGAAAGCAGAAAACGAAGTTGGTGTATTGGTCTTTTATGACAACATCGATTAACCACAATTTTTAGTTTAAAAATTACAATAATTGCAAACCTTAATCATGAGTAAGAGAAAGAGTTATGAAGTAGGTTTCAAGTTGTAAGAAGTGGATTATGCAGAAGGACATGGAAACAGATCTGCAGAAAGAGGGTTTACATCAAAAAAGGGTCATGTAACTCCCCAGATTACAGTTCGACTTATCTGTGAGTCAATTACAAATACCTACTTTGACAGCCCCAAACTAACGATGCAACTGGCCCACTGGTGTGACCTATCCATGACTATATATGGTAGTAGATCTAGAGTAACCTCACCAAACAGGATAACAAATTTTATATATATATATATATATATACCAAAAGGATGGAGATCATTCTTCTCCAGCAAAAGCTATGGGATGATTTGAATTCCAGAGAAAAAGATAACAAAACTCATCAATTATACAAGTCTCCTGAACATACAGCAGCAAGCAGCACCAGCTCCATGGATTGGATAATTTCAGATTTAAGTTTTGCTCAAACATTAAACAATACTAGCAATGATGCATATAAACCTTTAAACTTTCGGTTATCAGTCTGATATTGTTAGTTTTGGCAAGCTACAGTTCTTAAAGTTATACAAAAGAAAAAAAATTAACATAAGACATGAGGATTAACACACATCTTGTACACTAAGATTCACCTAATATAATATTCTTTCTACTATAAGCAGAAGACCTGAAATTTCTTTTATGGTGGGGAGGTTAGTCAGTTACATCGACCCCATTGCTCAACTACAACTTATTTTATCAACCTTGAAAAGATGAAGGACTAAGTTGACCTCAGCAGAACTTGAACTCAGGATATAAAGCTAGAAGAATTGCTACTGAGCATTTTTTTTTGTCTGGTTCTCACGATTCTGCAAGCTCACTATCATATCATCTAATATGAATATAATAGTGAAACTAATAGTGTATAAAGTTTTTATATATAAAAGAAAATGAGATGACAAAGTAATAAACAATTATCTTATGAACTTCATTAGCTTACAGCTGTTTCTGCAATAAGATGCATTGGACTCATAGTTGGGTGCCTGAGTAACGTTTTATAGCTTCATCAGAGCCTCAATCATAAAGTGCAATTTATTTGGGAAGACAATTACATTTATATATATATATATATATATATATATATATATATATGAAATTTGAAAAAAGAAAAAGAGTGACTTCACTGGTAGTTCTAATCAGTTTAATTTATTATTTAAAAATTTTTTGATAATATAAATTTTAGTTAAACTGATTAGAACTACCAGTGAAATCATTCTTTTCCTTTTTTTCAAATATACCTAACTGTACCAAGGATCTCACACATTTTCTAATATATATGTATTTATGTATAAATATCTTAAAAGCAGTGCCCCAGCTTGGCTGCAGCTATCGAGCTGAAACTAGTAAAGAAAAGTCTATATGTGTGTGTGTGTGTGTCAAAACATATCCTGTTCAATAGAAAAAAATAACAAAGGAAGTAAAACAGAAAAAAACAACCTTATTAATAGGAAATCCTTTGTTCTAGGAATATCTAATGGGCACAGTAACAGCTTCCTGAAAAATCCCCATTGCAAAAACAACTGAATATTGATTTATTATTACTTGAAGCATAAAGACAGCATTTTGTCCATTGTTACGTTCTGAGTTTAAATTCTGCTGAGGACAACTTTGCCTTTCATCCTTTCAGGGTCAATGAAATAAGTACCAGTTGAACACTGGTCAGGGGTCGCCCGAAATTACAGGCCCTGTACATATATTTGAAAAGATTATTACTTAAAATACAAAATAGACAGAAAATGGTATTTTTTTTTTTTTTTGTACTTGTTTCAGTCATTTGACTGCGGCCATGCTAGACCATCGCCTTTTAGAGTGGTGAAAGAGTACAGCAGGGATCACCACCTCCTGCCGGAGCCTCGTGGAGCTTTTTAGGTGTTTTCGCTCAATAAACACACACAACGCCCGATCTGGGAATCGAAACCGCGATCCTCCGACCGCAAGTCCGCTGCCCTAACCACTAGGCCACTAAGGGCATATGGAATTTTGCAACAGAATTTGTGCCATTTCTTGGGAATATTTTTGTGAGCTAAATAAAGTGAACTGAAACCAGGAAGAGAAAGTGAATTTGCAGGATGAGTCATTGAAAGTTTACATCCTGCTGAAGGAAGTAATCAATGCCAGGGAAAAAATTTAAAAAAATTTTTTAAACTAGGCACAGGAATGGCTGTGTGATAAGTAGCTTGCTTACCAACCACATGGTTCTGGGTTCAGTCCCACTGTGTGGCACCTTGGGCAGGTGTCTTCTACTATAGTCTCAGGCCAACCAAAGCCTTGAGTGGATCTGGTAGAGGGAAACTGAAAGAAGCCCGTCGTATATATTTATATGCATATATATGTGTGTGTTTGTGTGTCTGTGTTTGTCCCCACTAACATCGCTTGATGACCAATGCTGGTGTGTTTATGTCCCCGTGACTTAGCAGTTCGGCAAAAGAAACTGATAGAATAAGTACTAGGCTTACAAAGAATAAGTCCCGGGGTCGATTTGCTCAACTAAAGGCGGTGTTCCAGCATGGCCGCAGTCAAATGACTGGAACAAGTAAGAGAGTAAGCATTTGACGAAAGGACATGACTAAGGGTTATATCATTTACAGGGAAGTAGACTCTTCGACAACTGATATCAAAAACAAAAGTAAAGATCAGATTTGACATAATGACTGGACTGAGAGACAGACAGCAACAAATGGAGAGAAAGAGGGGACAAATAACACAATAAACTAATGAGTATATTAGTTGGGAAGAAACAGCAATAAAACCCTAAGTCCCACTTAGAACCACTTTCATCACACGTGATATAGAAGTTAGATAAGTGTACTTCCTGCAAAAAGAAAGTAAGAGAGAGAGAGAATTACACAGTCAACTAATCTTTATATATAAAGCTGAAGTTGTCTGTGTATGGCAGGTTTGGTAGCCTTCAACTAACACTATCTCCTCCGAGACCCTGCAGCGCAAGTTGACCAACATTGAGAGTATGATAGAAGAAGGCTTGCTCTTCATTCCGTAGAAGAAAAAAATTAAATCAGACCATGTTAAGACCAAAAACTTTTTACATCAAAATGTTCACTGAAAGAGAAAAACAAGCTACATGATGCAAAATTTTTGCTTTTCAAAAATTCCAATTCTAAAGTGTCGAAACAAACCCGAGCAACGGCGGGTGATACTGCTAGTGAGGAATAAGTGGAAACTTGCCATAGGGTGAACAGACAGGAGGAATCTACAGAAGAACTCCCATGAAGCAAGTGTTTCAGCTTGTTAGCTTCTGATCCTCTAAAGACTCCTAGGGGTCTTCTTGCTGTTTTCAAAAGGCTACCTTTAGTAGGGATCAAAGCTGAACTGTGGTGTAAACCACTCAGCCACAAAAACCACCATATATTTAAATCTAGGTTTTACCCCCAAACTATTCTCTCTGCAATAACAGGATATAAAAAATAATTTCCACCTTGATTTTAATAGTTGGTTATTTCAACTAATTATTTCAACTGAACATGAGAGCATTATATTTAGAATTAAAATTGAATAATGAAACAACACTTCAAAAAATTTTTGATTCTGAAATTGATATTCACATATATTTCTTGTGTGGTTCTTTAAATATTTCCAGCATTAGAAGTGATTGATTATTAAAGTTCTCTGAATAATGACAGATAATGGATTATTGTTATTAAGATGAAATGGTTAGTAAGGGATACTACAACCAAAATAAAATTCATGCAGGCAGAGAACTGAAAAGAATGAAAGCTTGAGCTGGGTAACAATTAAAAACAAAGACTGCAGGTCCTAAAATGTAAGGGAATGATCTGCAATATGGAGAGATATGAAGAGAATAAAAAACAAAAAAAAAAGAATTATACACACCATACATAAAATTTGTGTGTGCTTCTTTATGTTCAATTATAATAAAACATAGAAATATTACATTTCTAAATATCTCGGAGAAATATAAGCTGTAGTAGTTCGATAGGGCTAAATAGTAGTGGTGTGATTCCCTTCATGGGACTGTCACATTAAATTGACAGTATACAACTACTCTATGTTTACAAGGCCTAGATAAGCATCTCCAGCTAGCAGGCCATGCTACTCCAGACTGATGACGAGCAAAACTCAGAAACTAGTCTCTGGATGCAGGCTTAGCTGGGTGGGGGTGCTTGTCTCCCCCTTGTAAACATAAGGACACAGGAAATGCGTCAAGGCCAACAGGAAGCGTTGATGCTTCCTAGGGCTAAATAGCAGTGGTGTGATTCCCTTCATGGGACTGTCACATTAAGTTGACAGTATACAACTACTTTATAATAAAACATTTTCACATTAATC
Source organism: Octopus sinensis (assembly GCF_006345805.1). Classification (NCBI taxonomy): domain Eukaryota; kingdom Metazoa; phylum Mollusca; class Cephalopoda; order Octopoda; family Octopodidae; genus Octopus; species Octopus sinensis. The sequence goes on along the minus strand of NC_043014.1, from coordinate 13,577,734 downwards.
TGATGGGATACTCTATATTTTTGTAGAGTACAAATTCATTATTTTTAAGCAAGAATGTTGTTGGCAGTGAATTCAAAGTTTCGGCCAGCTATCACCAGACTGTGATGCATTGGAGTTAGTCTTGCCTTCATATATAGCCTCTGTTGAGTTAAATTCATCTCTGAATGGGTGAGTGTGAGTGGGTTGGTAATTTGGTTTCTATGGCATGTTGTTATGGGAATGTGTCTTTAATCAATTAAAAAATTTTAAAAAACACCTTTCCATAACAACCTACCATAAAAACCTAACTACCACCCTGCTCATACTCTCACACACCCCAAAATGATTTTAACTCAACAGAGACTATATAAAGTCAAAACTAAGTAATACATGGCAGTCATCAGATTTAACTGGCCGAAACTTAGAAGTTACTGTCAACAACATTCTTGTTTAAGAACGATACACACACATGTGTACTTATATGCGTATGTATGATGTGTGTGTACATATATTGATGGAACTCCGTCGGTTACGATGATGAGGGTTCCAGTTGATCCAATCCAACGGAACAGCCTGCTCGTGAAATTAACATGCAAGTGGCTGAGCACTCCACAGATATGTGTACCGTTAATGTAGTTCTCGGGGATATTCAGCGTGACACAGAGTGTGACAAGGCTGGCCCTTTGAGATACAGGTACAGCAGAAACAGAAAGAAAGAGTGAGAGAAAGTTGTGGTGAAAGAGTACAGCAGGGTTCACCACCACCCCCTGCCGGAGCCTCGTGAACCTTTAGGTGTTTTTGATCAATAAATACTCACAACACCCGGTCTGGGAATTGAAACCGAAATCCTACAACCGCGAGTCCGCTGCCCTATATATGTATGTGTATATGTGTGTATATATATATATGTATATGTGTGTACATATACGTATGTGTGTGTGTGTGTGTGTATATATATGTATGTATGTGTGTGTGTATATATGTATGTCAGTATGTATATGAGGCAATGGGTTGTATGCAATATTTCAAGTGGTACAGGAGCTTCAAAAGTGGAAGAACATCCCTGGAAGACATGCCACAAGCATCACTCCCAGAAATGTGGTATTGTGAATCTAGAATTTGTCCCCCCAGGACCAGATTGCCAATCAAGAGTTCTACTGTGACGTCTTGAAGTGTTTGTGGCAGGATATTCGGTGAAAGTGCAAAGAATGGGGTTCTTCATAACAATGCACCCTGCCACCGAACTCTCTTCACTCATGAGTTTCTCACCCAAAATAACATGGTGCCAGTTCCACACCCATCCTATTTGCCAGGTATAACACCTGTGGGATTCCTGCTCTGCCCCCAAGATGAAAACGCAGCTCAAAGATCACTGTTGTCAAGATCCGGAATGAATCGCAGAAGGTCCTTGACTCATGGAAAACGACTTCCAGATTGGATTCCAAAAGTGGCAGAAACACTAGGACCAGTGTATTGTTGCACAAGGTGACTATTTCAAAAGAAATGATGTTCAAACTTAAGTAAATGAGTTCTTTTATTAAATACAACTACTCCTGGAACTTTTTGATACCACCTTCTATATTTACATATATATATATATATATATATATATATATATATATATAAAATTTAATAAGGGTAGAAACTGATATTAATCAATTAAAACCAGTGGTCTAGCATATTAGAAAAAATACGAAGATTAAAATATTTTTACATACAAAATTTAAAGGACTGACCACTAAAAGTGGACGGTCAACATATTAGATATAGACGTCAAAATCGCTATTTTCCACGAAGTATATATATATATATATATATATATATATATATATATATATATATATAATCAATGGTGTCAATTCTATCGACGAAAATTCTTCAAGGCGCTGCCCCAGCATGGCTGCAGCAAAATGACAGAATCAAGAAAAAGATTTTTAAAAATGTGTGAGTGCGTGTGTATGTGTGAGCATGCGTGTGTGCGTATGTGTTTGGAAGATGTCCATGTTTATACTGTGTAACTTCAAACACGCCTCTACAACCCACAACAGTTCAAAAAAGAGAGACAGAGTCACAGAGAAAAAGGGAAAGTGTTCTTTGCATTTGAAAACTCTGGAAATATTTCTTTAAAAACCATTTCAGACGGATAGGTACATAGGTTACAAGAACAGACACATATGGAGACATGGATCCACACATATAAAGATGCACATCCATACATACAAACATGGTACATAGTTACATAACACACACACACAGATATGCACACACAAGGAGACAGAGGTGCATACATATACAAACACATGCTCACACACGCATACATAGAAAATACACAAACACAGACAGGTAAGCACATAAATATGCAGGATACGTACATACAGATGTACACACATACATACATATGCATGCACACATATATACATACATACACATGCAAACACACACACACACACATACATACGTACATGTATAGGCACACACACACACACACACTGACCCACACACATGCGCACAAACAAACAAAAGGGAACGCAGTTTAAATAACAGACAGAGTCAAAACTATTGAAAAGGTTGCAAGACGCAACGAAAATTTTAGGAAAATAAAAAGACGAAATAAGTGGAAATTTTACCGGTGAGTGTGTTAAATAATAAGGTACTAAAAGAGAATGACTCTCCCCAGACACAACAGATTGCGCATGGGATCATAATACCCCCACATTCAGACTGTGACACACATTGGCACTTGATAGCTTGTCCTGGCTTGTCTCTGGATCATGTCAATAGGGTGCAAAGGATCAGTGAGGGGTCAGCCAAGCCTTATTGGATTTAAAATTGTAGGATGTACAATCGCTAGGTAAGAGTCATTTACGATGCTTGGTCAATTAGGAGGGCCCTGTGGCATGCATGAAGGCCACAGCTGCGAATCTGAATAAAGCTGACCATGAACACAATACTACTTAGAACTGTCCTTGCAGACATTTCGCATGGTAGATGGTCAGTGATAGCCTTTTTTACTCATGAGTGGATAGCCATCATCATCATCACCATATATACATAAATATATATATACATACATGAAGAATTCATGTTTACGTATATACATAACTACACACAATCATACACACACGTATAAATCCAAACATAGGTATACACACACACACACACACATGTGTGTGCAAACATAAACAACAACATACTTAAATACAAATACAACTGTACACATATACCCACATACATTCATACACACGTATTTATATGCATATATATGTACATATACATAGCTATCTGCGTACCTGCTATTTCTTACACAATGAAACACACATTCAAATTTGTGACTCACTATTTCTTTTCTTTAACAATTCTAAAGAAATTCTAAAATATCTCAATTTATTGTCATTAAATTTCTTATCCCTATTCAAATCTTAGGTCAACCTTTCGTGTCAATTTAGAAACACGCATGTATGAATGTATGTGGGTGTATGTATTTAGAAAAAATAGGTAAGACCGAAATATGTATACGCTCACACCTATCCATCAATTCATCTATCTGTCTATACATACATGTATATACTCATATATACATATATATATAAATTGAATGTATATACATATAAGTATAGAATTAGGGGATGTGTTAACCTTGTCAATGTCGTCACGAGCGCTGTATCATCTGCATGATGTGGAAAATATTCCAGCAGCAGTTCCCGAATGATGCTGGCATCTCCTTTAAGATACACCCAAGACTTCTGCCCCATGCGGTCCACCAACCACATAAATCCCACTTGCATCTCATAATAACAATTTGGCACAATTATCTCACATCAAGTGGCCCCACTCTCTTTAACATAATATCAAAACACATTAAAGCAGAAACAGACCCCATAAATTTCAAGAAGTCTCTGGAAAAATTCCTTCAAAAAATCCCGCATAAACTTCGTTTACCAAGATATGTCTCTGTAAACTATAACTCTCTATTTGGGTGGGACATGGTGTCCGAATTCTGATTTGACAAACATCGCCAGGTGTGGGCCGTTTGCCAGCTCTGTCTGGCACCTGTGCGGGTGGCACGTAAAAAGCACCCACTACACTCACGGAGTGGTTGGCGTTAGGAAGGGCATTCAGCCATAGAAACACTGCCAGATCTGACTGGGCCTGATGAAGCCTTCCAGCTTCACAGACCGCAGTTGAACCGTCCAACCCATGCTGGCATGGAAAACGGACGCTAAATGATGATGATGATGATATATATATATATATATATATACACTTTATTCAAAAGCAGCAGAAATATAACAAAAGCTGTTACTCAGAGTTTCACGTTCCCGTTTGTCAGAGAGTTTTGTTAAAATAGAAATAGAACATGTGAAATTAACATGCAAGTGGTTGAGCACTCCACAGACACATGTACCGTTAACGTAGTTCTCAGGGAGATTCAGCATGACACAGAGTGTGACAAGACTGGCCCTTTGAAATACAAGTACAACAGAAACAGGAAGAAAGAGTGTTATATTTCTGCTGCTTTTAAATAAAGCATATTACTCTACCTCTGGTGTGTGTGTGTGTGTGTGTGTGTGTGTGTGTGTATATATATATATATATATATATATATATATATATATATGTATACACGCACACACACACACACAAGAAAGCACAAATAGAAAAAAACAAGGTGGAGAAAAACAGACTCAAATAACTATTATAAGCATTTGAATTTGATTGGGTGACTGTTTTTCAAAAACGTAACGGTCTGGTTTTTGCTACCAGTTGAGGGCAAGGGAGGAAAAATTAACCAGAAAATATAAATATGTTATAACATTATTAGATTGAATACAAGAAGTATTTATACATATACATATATATTTGTGTATGCATATAGATGCAACGGTTGTAATGTGTGTATATATAGATTGTTTACATATATATCTCGTTACTCTTTTACTTGTTTCAGTCATTTGACTGCGGCCATGCTGGAGCACTGCCTTTAGTCGAGCAAATTGACACCGGGACTTATTCTTTGTAAGCCCAGTACTTATTCTATCGGTCTCTTTTGCCGAACCGCTAAGTGACGGGGACGTAAACACACCAGCATTGGTTGTCAAGCAATGCTACGGGGACAAACAGACACACAAACACATACACTTATATATATATATACATATATACGACAGGCTTCTTTCAGTTTCTGTCTACCAAATTCACTCACAAGGCATTGGTCGGCCCGGGGCTATAGCAGAAGACACTTGCTCAAGATGCCACGCAGTGGGACTGAACCCGGAACCGTGTGGTTGGTTAGCAAGCTACTTACCACACATCCACTCCTACATTTATGCTTTCTACCACTACTCTCAGATTACTTTCTCTTTTAAGTTTGCTTTGGATGCTTATTTGGTAGAAAGCATCGGTAAGACTAACATATTTCCCCACCCCCATAAGTAACCCACACCAATTACTTTCTTTCTTCTGCTTCTCTCAATTCTTTCTTTTTTCTTCCTTTACTTTCTCCTTCCCCCCACATTGCCGTTTGCTGTCAAATATCGCTAACATGATTTCTGTTGTTTTATATAAATATATATATATATATATATTCTTTTATTTGTTTCAGGCATTTGACTGCAGCTATGCTGGAGCACTGCCTTTGATTGAGCAAATCAACCCTAAGACTTATTCTATCGGTCTTTTATGCTGAACTGCTAAGTTACAGAGATGTGAACACACCAGCATCGGTTGTCAAGCACAGGGGATGAACACAGACACAAACATATATGGGCTTTCAAATTCTGTCCACTCACAAGACTTTGCTCAGCCCGAGGCTATAAGACACTTGCCCAAGGTGCCACACAGTGGGACTGAATCCGGAACCATGTGGTTGGTAAGCAAGCTTCTTACCACACAGCCACTCCTGCGCCTATATATATATATATATATATATATATATAAATAATAATAAATATTAGGGAATAAATCCAAATTTATAGGGAAAAATCAGATTTAGGATTGAATCCAATTTTATAGTAAAATATAATATAATATTAATTAGAGACATATATATATATATATATAAAAATAATAAGGTAGTCAGAATGTTGGATGATTATATATACTTTTTTAATTTATTTACATCTTATTTACATTTTTAGCGCTTTCTTCTGTTTTTGGATTTATCAAAAAATGTTTCAAATTTGAACCATTCGTGCCAATGGCACGTAAAAAGCACCATTCAAGAGTGATCATAACTGGCGTCACCTTACTGGCATTTGTGCTGGTGTGCAGGTGACATGTAAAAAAAAAACACGATTTTTCAAGGCCGTTGCCAGTACCACCTGACTGGCCCCCGTGCCGGTGGCACATAAAAGCACCCACTACACTCTCGGAGTGGGTGGTGTTAGGAAGGGCATCCAGCAGTAGAAATTCTGCCAGATCAAGATTGGAGCCTGGTGCTGCCATCTGGTTTGCCAGTCCTCAGTCAAATCATCCAACCCATGCTAGCATGGAAAGCGGACGTTAACCCTTTCGTTACTATATTTCTGACCAAATTACACCCCTTATGTGTTTCAATTAATTTCTAACGTAATCATAAATTTAGTCTGGTTTCATTAAACAACTATAACTTTTTTATTTATCGATATATTAATCTAATTTTTGGAAGATAATTTAATGAAATATTCTCAACCAATTCTATACTATAATTTTTGTCACAAAGTGACTCTATTTGCAAGTAGATACAGGTAAATTCCACAAAATATAAAATTATTAAAATTTTGTTCAAACATCGCTATAGAAAATATTAGCTAATATTCAATTGGGTATACAACAAAATTTTACGATAGAATTTGTTATTCTGGGTAACTTTCTGATACCCATAATAATATTTATGGCAAAATAGGCCTTAATTTCATTTAAGGTTGTGGGAAATAACAAACTATCTTTTCTTTCGTTTTGTTTACGTTTAGCGTAACGGTTCGTTTTCGCTGTAATGATTTCAAATAGGCTCATTCGAAAAAGTAAATAGAAATAGTCTAAGGCTTTACCCTTCTGGGAAAGTCTGTGGCTTGGTCCAGTTTCTGCAGAAAAATCACCGAAAGAAACAGTTTTTAAATTTTCACTCCATTTAGGTGCCAATTCGTTTTCTTTATCGCTATCGGAGATCTCAGATTCACTGTTTTCACTTTCGGAAAATGAAACATCAAATTCATTATCAAATACCATGTGCTTTTTTTTTTCAGTCATAGAGTTAGATTTATGAAGGTCTTCAGTAGAAAATCCTTCGAATTCTGACTCGCTGCTTAATATAATGAAATTCGTATCCATTTTTTGTCAGAATTACAAATTTTGAAAACACAATAGGAACAAATTTCGGAAAAAAATCTCCCAAAATTCACGGAATTAAAATTACACTTCGATTATTGTACAAAACTGTAGTTGAACTGTTTACGAAGTATAATACGTGTTTTCACAAATGTACTGAAGAGATTCGCTCTGATATTCTCATTTAAATATGAATAGGTAAATTCGGGCGGCTTTGGGCGGTTTGGTAACGAAAGGGTTAAACAATGATGATGATGAGATATATATATATATTTGTATCGTATTTCAGTCGTTGTTTCTATATGCTCTAAATATAGAAACAAAGACTGTAATACGATACAAAGAAATCGTGACAAAGCAAAGGCGAACACATGATATAAAAAATTCATGCACACAAACACGCGCGCGCACATGTGTGCATGCGTGTTTGTTCACCCTCACCATCGATTGACAACTGACGTTAATGTGTTTACACCCCTGTAACTTAGTGGTTCGGTGAAAGAGATCAATAGAATAAGTACTACGCTTACAAAAAATAAGTTCTGGGGTCAATTTGTTTCACTAAATGTGGTGCTCCAGTATGGTCACAGTCAAATGACAGAAACAAATAAAAGAAAATATATATATACAGGCACTATGTGGTAAGAAGTTTGCTTCCCAACCACATGGTTCTGGGTTCAGTCCTACTGTGTGGCACCTTGAGCAAGTGTTTTCTACTATAGTCGTGGGCTGACCAAAGTCTTGTGAGTGGATTTGGTAGATGGAAACTGAAAGAAGCCCATCGTGCATGCATGTGTGTGTGTGTGTCCCTCCACCATCACTTGACACCGATGATGGTGTATTTATGCCCTCATAACTTAGCAGTTCGGCAAAAGTGATCGATGGAAAAGTACTAGACTTACAAAGAATAAGTCCTGGGGTTGATATGTTTGATTAAAGGTGGTGCTCCAGCATGACCACACTCAAATGACTGAAACAAGTAAAATACTATACTTATTGTATATTGCACACTCACTATTGAATTACTTGTCCACTATTTTTTCATTTAACTCATTATAATCTCACCTTGCAATTCTGTTTATTCAATTTAATAATTAATTATTTTCTGGATAAATATTCTCCCATTTTCACTCACGTTTAAACAGTTTTTCTTTTTCTTTTCTTTTATTTTTTTTTGTGGACCTTATACTGTTAATGTTTACCCTGGCAACTGTTGGGAAAACCCCAGTTCTATTTTTGAAAGTCAATCATCCAATCAAATTCAGATGCTTATTTGTTTTATCCAATCAAATTCAAATGCTTATTTGTTTTAACATATATTAAGACACATAAACAATATAATTTCAATTTAGTGCAATCAGAACAGTTCAACAAACGGTGATATGAAACTTAGAGCAACAGTCCTTGAAAATTTTTGCAGCTTAAAAAAAAGGGTGTGTATGTGTATATGTATCATCATCATCATTGTTTAACGTCCGCTTTCCATGGTAGCATGGGTTGGGTGTGCATACATGTACGTATATACATGTATGTAAATATATATAAACACATGTATATATATATATATATGCATACACACAAACACACATAAGTATTTATGTTGACATATATATATATATATTGATAAAAACATTAAGATAAAAGAATGAAAGAGACCTCGATATTATGTAAATAGAGGAATTTATATGTAAATGTAATGTGACTATTATTCGGTAGCCAAGATAAATATCGAGGTCTCTTTCATTCTTTTGTTATCTTAACATTTTTATCAATATATATACATATATATATATCATCATCGTTTAACGTCCGTTTTCCGCGCTAGCACGGGTTGGACGGTTCGACTGGGGTCTGGGAAGCCAGGAGCTGCACCAGGCTCCAGTCTGATCTGGCAGTGTTTCTACAGCTGGATGCCCTTCCTAATGCCAACCACTCCATGAGTGTAGTGGATGCTTTTAACGTGCCACCTGCACAGGTGCCAGGGGGGGGGGTCTGGCATCGGCCACGATCGGTTGATGCTTTTAACATGCCACCGGCACGAAAGCCAGCCAGGACGGCGCTGGCATCGGCCACGTTCAGATGGTGCTTTTTATGTGCCACCGGCACAGAAGCCAGTCGAGGTGGGGCTGGCATCGGCCACGTTCGGATGGTGCTTTTTTATGTGCCACCGGCACAGAAGCCAGTCGAGGCGGCGCTGGCAACGGCCATGTTCGGATGGTGCTTTTTATGTGCCACTGGCATAGGTATCACAACTACTATTTCCATTGATATTTGTTTCGATGTTCATGTACATGCACTTGACTCAACAGGTCTCCTCAAGCACAGCGAGATGTTCTGGGATCCAAGGTACTTTGAATGGGCAGGGGCTATGCGGAACTGGTGCCGGAAGCATCCCGGGTCTTTGCAGTCACAGCACATCTCCAGAGATCTCGGTCCTTCGCCATTGCCTCAGTGAGGCCCAACGCTCTGAGGTTATATATATATATATATATATATATATATATATATACACATACATATATATAAATATATGTCAACATAAATACATACGTGTGTATGAATGTGTGTGTGTGTATGCATATATATATATATATATATATATATATATATATATATATATATATATCTGTATTTGTGTGTGAATATATGCATGTCTGACTATATGTGTATATTGGATCATCCCATAAATAATGTCTTTTTTTTTTCAATTTTAAGAATTAATAGTCAGCAGGACACAGGATAAACAACCTGCTTCAACTTGCTTTCAAAGTAGGTAGTAATTTTACCTTGTCCTTATTCTTAGTGCAAGTTTTGAAGAGTGCAGTTCGATTTTAACAGTTATTTTTCAAAGCTATAATGGAAGTGACAAAGGAGTATATTCGTCATATTTTTCTTCATGAGTTCAATAAAGTCAACAATGCAACAGAAAGTGCAAGGGATATTAATGCAGTATATGGGGATTGGACAATAAGTATAAGCCAGGGTCAACAGTGGTTCCAGAAATTCTGAGCCAGAAACTACAGCCTATACACATACACATATATACCTACCTATATATATATATATATATATATATATATATACACTTATATATATATATATATATATATATATATATATGCATATATATATATATATATATATATATATATGCATATATATATATATATATATATATACCTATGCATATATATATATATATATATATATATATATATATATATACTTACCTATGCATATATATATATATATATATATATATATATATATATACTTACCTATGCATATATATATATATATATATATATACCTATGCATATATATATATATATATATATATATATATATACTTACTATGCATATATATATATATATATATATATATATGTATATATACACATATGCACAGCTAAGAATTTCTTGTTTTTAACCGACTCATTCATTCAGACCCATCTAACTCACAATATTACTACCCTTCTTTCTTGGCTACATATTCATACATATTTCGCACTATTCTCTAAAATAATTCCTTGTTTGTTTGTTCTGCCCCCAAAATGACCAACCCCATTTCTTGGCTACATGCATATACATATTTCGTACTTTTCTCTAAAATAATTCTTTCTTGTTTGCTCTGGGTCCCTAAAATGACACTATTGTTCATGGTTGCGCCCAACCTCTCCAACCCCACCCCCACCGACAGCCAGTTGCCCTTCCCTTCTCTCCCTCTTTTATATTGGTAATCTTGTCACCCTTTCCATTCCCTCCCCCTCTCTGGACTAACGAAACCCTGATAGCAGCCCACTTACCCTATTTTACATTGGCATATTTATACTTCTACCTTTCTCTCTCTCATTTTTCTTTTTTTTTTTACATTTAACCCTGCAACATCAGTAATTCTCACATCCACAATACTCATAATCACTTATATTTACAATGCCCCAAACACTTTCATATACAATGCTTCCTTACTCCCACCCCGCAGTAGAGGCAACAACCCTAACTCGTTCGTTACCAACCCGGCAGAAACCGGCTCTGGCTCTAAGTACAAATGTCTTGTTTTCATAAGTTTTGAATTAAAATCCTCCATCAAACCTTAGTCACAATTTATATTCTAACACTAGCTGAATGATAACTAAGTTATTTTACTAAATTCTTTGTTATATTTAAAGTAATTGAAAGAAAAACAGAGCATCTCAAAATAAATAGAGTAAGGAAAGGGTTAACAATTTTAACAGGTTTGAATGACGGTATGTTAAAAGCAAGAACAACTATTACGACACCTGTTACAAACGATCACAGGAACCTTCTTCTCAGGTGCTAAATAACATCTCTCCTTCCTGTGTTACCTCTCATATCTCTTTCCCAATTTTCAGAGTTGGCACTGTAAATGTAGGCTCATTGAAAGGTAGGTCTAGTGAGATTTAGGGATATCCTTACCAAGAAATTTGATGAGAGGGAGGAGGAGCATAGAAGGCAGCTGGGAATTCCAGGGAGACAACTTGCTGAGCACTACAGACCAAATCTGTGGCTAGTGCAAAGTCCCTTCCAGACCTAGGATAACATGGTAGAACAATACTGTAGATAGGGCCACTAGAGCAAAGAAACAGGCTTGGAAGAGTGGAGGTAGCAGGCGACTGTATCAGATAGCCAGAAAGGAAGCTAGGAGATAGGTATATATAGCTAAGGGAATAGCAGAAAAGAAGTTTGCCAATGCTCGGTGACATGAGGACCAAAGAACTGAAGTCTTTCGGATTGCAAGACAGTGTGTGAGAGAAAATTGTGATGTCATAAGAGAGAAATGTGTATGCATGGATGAGGGTGTCCTTGCATTTAATGATTCTGCAAAGAAAGAGGCTTATAGATGCCGTTATGAGAGACTGCTGAATGTGGAGAATAAATGGGTTGACTCAACTGAGGGATCAGCTACCCAAATCAACAGCACCCTGGTAGATAAAGCAATTAAGGATACGAAGAGAGGGAAAGCATATGGCCCATCAGGAATCAATGCTGAGATGCTTAAAATATTAGTAAAATTTTAGTAATAGTATGAGCTGTAGTTGTGATAGAGGCAGAGGTGATGAGGGAATGAAGTGAGAGTAAGCAATATGAAAGACAGTAGTGATGGTGATGGAGAGAAGGCAGCGAAGTCAAAGGTATCAATGGTGGTGATGCCAGAAGTCTGAATGGTGTGTGTATGGCAGACATAGTGGCAATAGTAGTGGTACTGTTGTTTATCATGTAGCTTTGCAGTAAGTTCCAAGTCGACAAATTGTATCATTGCTTTGACGAAAATTGTTCATTGCTTGAAAAATATTGTTGAAGTTTAATAAAATTTAATATGTACTCAATGCATGAAGTGTCACAGTTGGGCCCAAGGCTTAATGAAGAGCCCTCTACAGGAGCTAGTTGAAAAGCTGCCCAATAGGGCGGCTTTTAAGCTATATATATATAGTAGTGAGCAGAAAAAGAGAACAATTAATATTTTTTTAAATGCTGGAAAAGCTAGTGAATGTGCAGATTCGTAATTGGTTTCAATTAGCTAAATTAGCATAGCTAACAATTAGCTAAATTCTCTAAAAATTCTAAGTTTGTACAATGGTCTTAATAAAAGTTAATACATATAATTTCGTCCAAATGTCTCATGTGCAAAATAAGAGAACGATTAGATTCCTTCAGAAATTTCTGGAAATTTCAAACATTGCTTACATTTGCAGGCTCAACATTACAACTGTCCCAGTATTGTGCTAGCTTCTGAACATGGCACACCACGCTAAAGTTACTCCTGACCTCTGAAAAGAAATCGTCAGGATGAAAGTTCCAGAAATGACTCTCTCGGCTATTTCACAAGACGTAAGGAAATCTAAGAGTGTAGTTTCATGTGTTCTTAAGCTCTATGAAGAAACTAAAGGTTCTGAACCGAAAAAGGCAAGTGGTAGACCACGCAAAACTACAATGCGAGATGATCGAGCCATGAAATGGTACGTATTCAAGGATCCTTTTGAGACTGCAGCTGGAATTTCTAAGAAAATAAAAGTAAATAGTGGTATGGAAGTGAGCTGCTTTACAGCGTCTTATCGTCTGAAGGAATTTGGATTAAAGACTTGTTCCCCGGCAATGAAACCTACCATTAGCAAGAACAAATTGGAAAGACTTTCATTTGCAGAAGCCCATGTGAACTGGAGGGATGAAAATTGGTCAAAAGTTCATTTTAGTGATGAAAGCAAATTCAATTTAGTAAGTTCAGATGGTAGACAGTATGTTAGGCACTTCACAGGAGATCGGCTAAATTCCAAATGCTTGAAGAAATGTGCCAAGTTTGGAGGAAGAAATATGGTGTGGGGAATGATTTCTTCTGAAGGAGTTGGCCCTCTCGTGCAGATTGAAGGAACTATTAATGCTAATATCTATTTGAATTTAGTTAAACCGCATGTGATCCCATCATCACGAGCATTTCCAAATCAACTGTGCATTTTCATGCAAGATAATGCCCCTTGTAATTGATTCAAATTCTAATATAGGTTGGCTCTCTATAGGAACGATGGCCAGGCCATCTCAAGCCATATGAATGGCCACGCCATCGACAGGTTCAGGAAGGATTTGATGAAAATATTTAAGGAGTTCAGCCTGTCCACAATGGTTACCACCAACCTGACTACGGTCAGTCTCTTTGACATAATCTTAGACCTGAATACAGGCAAGTATTACCTGTACAGAAAGCCAAATGAGGATAAGGTATACATCCACAAGAGCTCAAACCATCTCCCCACTATAATAGTGAACAAAATATCCAAGTAATGAAGTAGCCATCACAAAGTCCAGACTTAAAATCCAATTGAAAACCTTTAGAAAATACTTGGAGACAAAGTAAGACAAAGGGCACCAACTACTAGGATGAATTTATGGGAGATCTTGCCTGGCCCCCGTGCCGGTGGCACGTAAAAAGCACCATCCGTTCGTGGCTGTTTGCCAGCTCCGTCTGGCACCTGTGCCGGTGGCACGTAAAAAGCACCCACTACACTCACGGAGTGGTTGGCGTTAGGAAGGGCATCCAGCCGTAGAAACACTGCCAGATCAGACTGGGCCTGATGCAGCCTTCTGGCTTCACAGACCTCAGTTGAACCGTCCAACCCATGCTAGCATGGAAAACGGACGCTAAATGATGATGATGATGATGATTAGAAGAGAAATGGAAGAAAGTAAGACCTGACTTGTGCAGGAAACTTATTATGTCCTGTGGTAATTGATGTGCAGAGGTGATCTCCAACAAAGGTCTACAAACATCGTACTAACTGTATTCATATTTACATTTCTTTCAATGTAATTTTATTCAGACCATTGTACAAACTTAGATTTTTCACAGAATTTAGCTAATGGTTAACCGTATTTATGAAACCAACTGCGAATTTGTATGTTTATTAGTTTTCCCGAAATTAAAAAAAAAATTAATCATTCTCTTTTTTTGCTTGCTACTGTACATGTTTGTGTGTGTGTGTATATATACATACATACATACACACACATACACCTTAGCTGCTTTCTCATATATGAGCAAAGCCATTGCTAGAAAGAATCACTGAAATGAGTCAATGTTGATACTATAGTTTAATGAGTTGATGGATTAATTTGAATACTCGTCACTGAAATCACTACAAAGATAAATTTTCTTACATACATACATACATGTAAGTCTGTGTGAGTGTACATACACATATAGATATGTGTACACACACACACATATATATTTAAAGAAGAAAATGCTTTCAGGATTTTATCATGGACAAAAGAAAGTATTTACATTATTATCAAACTATGCTACTGGTTTCAATTGTTTTAAAAGACAATTTAGTCATGATGTAGAAGGAAGATTAATTTAATTTAAATACATTGAAGTAAATTAAATTAATATTTTATGGTATCATTCCTGGAAGCTCACATACTTTTCTTTCAAAATGCAGTGCTGGTAGTTGCTTCCTTTGCTTGTTGTTGATTTTGTTAAGAATTTTCTAAGAAAATAAGTAAACTTTGAGATTAATTTAATTTATTTTAATTATTTTACCTTCTGTTACAGTATAAGTAAACATACTTTTAAAACAAGCAAAACCAAAATTTTCAAAAGCATTTTCTTCTTGTTTTTATTTTTAATATCAATTCTCTCATATATAAAACCTCTTAAATTTTCAATACAAATATATATATATATATATATATGAAATTAGAAAAAAAACACCTTTTATCAATTCAAAATGAACAATTAAATTACACCATCTAGAAAATTACATATAATAAAAAAAATTGAAATTAAAATAACAATAAAATGTCAAAGATTAAGTAAATTGCAAATAATAATAATAAAAACGTATTATATATGTTTTTATTATTTTTTGCAATTTACTTAATCTTTGACATTTTATTGTTATTTTATATAATTTTTCTATTATATGTAATTTTCTAGATGGTGTAATTTAATTGTTCATTTTGAATTGATAAAAGGTGGTTTTTTTCTAATTTTTTATATATATATTATATTGTGTGAAATTTGATTTAGTATTTCTAAATTGAATTTTTTTTTCCTTGTAAGTTTGGATTTTATTCCCTCAAATAATATATATATATATATATATATATATATATATATTATTATTTGAGGGAATAAAATCCAAACTTACAAGGAAAAAAAAATTCAATATATATATATATATATATATATATATATAGAGAGAGAGAGAGAGAGAGAGAGTGTGAGAGAGAGAGTGAGAGAGAGAGAGTGTGAGAGAGAGAGTGAGAGAGATTAGAAGTTATAAACAGGAAATACATATATTAGTAATATAAAGTGTTTAACAAGCATGGTGGGGGTGTTAAAAGTTGATTCAAAACATCTGATATAGAACTGAATACAAAATGTAGAGTCACATATGTATGGAAGGGCGTGGAGGTGCACAAGTGTAGCTTAAGGGTTAAGACCGTAAACTTTGCAATTAAGGATTTCTCAGATGTGATCCTGATGCATGGTATCTTGAACAAATGTCAAAATTCCCATAGCCTTGGGCCACTCTAAAATTTGTGAATGAAACTGAGAGGTACAGAAACTGTGGAAGCTTGTTAGTGTCTGTAATTCGAAAGACCTAACTTTGCCACACACTAGGTCATACTTGCTATTCCAGAAGGATTATTTTCCGGATAAAAATGTTTGTGGGATAATGCCAAGTCACTTATACACAAGGCTGTAAGGTGGGCTGCGATTGAGCGAGGAAAGTCATGCGGTGTCGTGGTTTGATATTGGTATATGGGTCACAGTTCTTTGGAAAATACTGCATAGCGAACAGGAAATTGACTATCTTGAGGATAGGAAACAGACTATGTAGTGATTAGGAAATGAGTCAGGTTGTGTGTGGGGGGGGGGGGAGTAGGAAGGAGCAGCATATGTAATTATATAGTTCTATATGTGGGTGAGCAGACACTCATAGTTTTGCTGCCATGTGTATTTGATGCACCCAGTTCGACATTGTCGACTTCTACCCTTCTGTATCTAAGCCCCTCCTTCTGAAGGCCCTAACTTTTGCTGAGCAATGCATCAGCATTAGTGACCTTGACATCAGAATTATCATGAATGCCAGAAAGTCAATTGTGGCCCATGACGATTCCTTCTGGGTGAAAAAAGAAGGCGACCCATTGTTCGATGTCTCTGTGGGGAGTTTTGACAGGGTTGAAATTGCTGACCTCGTCAGGTTATACATCTTGGATACCATCAAGAGACATATAATTTTCCTCCTTCTAATATAGGTTGGCCTCTATAGGAACGATGGCCTGGCTATCTCAAGCCATATGAATGACCACGCCATGGACAGGTTCAGGAAGGATTTGATAAAAATATTTAAGGAGTTCAGCATGTCCATAATGTTTACCATCAACTTGACTACGGTCAGTTTCTTTGACATAATCTTAGACCTGAGTACAGGCAAGTATTACCTGTACAGGAAACCAAATGAGGATACAGTATACATCCACAAGAGCTCAAACCATCTCCCCACTATAATTAGAAATCTGGTTCCAGGCATTAGTAAATGACTATCTAATTTGTCAGCCAATAGAGAGATCTTATACAGGGCCACGCCTCACTACAATGATTCTTTGGCTAGGAGCAGGTTTACTGAGAAGTTCACATATATGAACAACCCTCAAACACTCTATCAACACCTCAAAAGGATTAGGAGGAGGAAAATTATATGGTATAACCGCCCCCTTTCAACTTAGAAGTTTCCACCAATATAGCTAGGGGCTTCCTGTCGCTAATTAAGTAACACCTCCCCAGAGGCCCTAAGTATTACACACTCATCAACCCTCATAATATCAAGGTGAGCTACTCCTGCTTAGACAACACTGCATCTAACATAGCACGCATCAACAGACATAAAAATGCACCCACACCACCCCCAACCTGCAACTGCCGAAACCCCACCACATGCCCTCTCGAAGCATCTTGCCTCTCAAGGGCCGTAGTATACAGAGCCACCCTTACACCATCCAATGGCATTACTACGCACTATACAGGTATGACAGCTAATGACTTCAAGGGAAGATACTCCCAGCATATGCACTCATTCAGATTCAAGGACAGAGAGAATTCTACTTCTCTGTCTCGTTTTTTCTGGAGACTCCATGATTTCTGAGATGAAATACCCAGCATCATGTAGACTATTGTTGACAGAGCGCCACCAAATTCACTCGACACCCACAACTGCCAGCTCTGCCACCACAAAAAACTGCATATCCTCCAACAACCTGCAGTATCCATCAAAAAGAAATAAGATTTATCGTATTGCTGTCACCAGAGGTATGCCCTTCTGGCAAATTTCAGGCCTCTGACTGCTGATGACCTGGATATACCTATTTCTTTATTGCCCACAAGGGGCTAAACATAGAGGGGACAAACAAGGACAGACATAGGTATTAAGTTGATTATATCGACCCCAGTGTGTAACTGGTACTTAATTTAAGGCGGTGAGCTGACAGAAACGTTAGCACGCCGGGCAAAATGCGTAGGTGTATTTCATCTGTCGCTACGTTCTGAGTTCAAATTCCGCCAAGGTCAACTTTGCCTTTCATCTTTTCGGGGTCGATAAATTAAGTACCAGTTACGCACTGGGGTCGATATAATCGACTTAATCCGTTTGTCTGTCCTCTGTGTTTAGCCCCTTGTGGGTAGTAAAGAAATAGGTACTTAATTTATCGACCCCGAAAGGATGAAAGGCAAAGTCGACCTTGGCGGAATTTGAACTCATAACGTAACGACAGACGAAATATGGCTACGCATTTCGCCCAGCATGCTAACCTTAGCAACAGCTGCTACTTTGCACTGCCTGCACCAAGGTCACTGCTACCAACCAACCCCATGAGCAAGACTACCATTTACTAATCCCCAACGTTTACCAACCCCCAATGCATATCAATCCCCAATGTATACCAGTCCTTGATGCTTACCAATCCCCAAAGATTGTTTTGCGAATGTATATTCGCACCTGCATGCATGTGAATGCACATGTGTGTGTATGTGTGTGTGTGTGCATAAACATATTTATGAATACACTTGTGTGTGTGTATGCATGTATGTGTATATGTGTGTGCATGTTCACCCAAATGTGTATGCAGGCATGGTACATGCACCCATGTACAGATGTGCATGCTCACATCAATATATACATGCACACAAAACTATATGAGCATGTCTGTTTACCCATATATAGTTGCACATGCCACCCCTTCCTATTTCCTCACCAACAACCTGACCGACTTTCTAATCACTACGTGATCGATTTCCTGTCCTCCATGTCGTCAATTTCCTGTTCATCATGTGGTATTTTCCAACTGTTACTCATGTACTAACACCAACCCACGCCACTGCTTGACCATCCGCTACCAATCACAGCTCACCTTATTGTAATAACAATCAACTTCTGTCATTCAAATTCAAAATGGCTGATGACTAGCATCACGCTTAAAACTCAAGAGGACCAACGAATTTGAATCAAACTGTTTTGATCAATATAACTTTGATGGGTTTCAGCCAGTATAGGCCCATGCCATGTCTAACTTAATAGCACTTAATAGAGAGAGAGAGAGAGAGAGCAAAGGAGATAACTGGTATACAGAAACTGCTTTTACACAGTTTCATCCATCAAATCTAGGTTAACGAAGGCTATAATTAAAAAATTGTCACAGCACCATGAAGTGAGATTGAAACCTGGACCACGAATTGCAATGCAAATGCCTTAACCACATAGACATGCCCATACACAAACATACACACATAAGTGAGAAACATCATTCTGTTTAAGAGACATCAAGCATGTTAAATATATTATACATAATAACTGATTAAGGAAATATACCCCAACTGCGGATGACACCAGGTAGCCCAATACCAGCCAAATCTTCCTCAAATTATGTCCCCCGTGTCTTGATATGGAAAAGGTACATCGAATAATGTAATTTTTATTTTATTTATTTTATTTTACTTGTTTCAGTCATTTGACTGCGGCCATGCTGGATCACCGCCTTTAGTCGAGCAAATCGACCCCGGGACTTATTCTTTGTAAGCCTAGTACTTATTCCATCGGTCTCCGCTAAGTTATGGGGACATAAACACACTAGCATCAGTTGTCAAGTGATGCTGGGGTGGATAAATACAGACACACAAACAAACACACACATATATAAATATATATACATACGACGGGCTTCTTTCAGTTTCCGCCTACCAAATCCACTCATAAGGCTTTGGTCGGCCCAAGGCTATAGTAGAAGACACTTGCCCAAGGTGCCATGCAGTGGGACTGAACCCAGAACCATGTGGTTGTTAAGCAAGCTACTTGCCACATAGCCACTCCTGCACCTATTGTGCATCAAATACCCCCCCCCCCCTGCTGGACCATCAGTTGAGAGTTCTACTGCAACATTTTGAAGCATTTGAGGGAGGACATTAGGTAAAAGCAACCAAATCTGTGGAGTGCAAAGAAGTGGATTCTTTATGATGACAATGCACCCTGTCACCAAGCTTCCTCACTCGAGAGTTTCTTTCCAGAAACATGGTATCATTTCCACACCCACCCTGTTTGCCAGATTTAGCATGCACTGTGAAGATCTCAGAAGGTCCTCAACTCGCTTACAGAAAACGACTTCTAGGCTGGATTCCAAAAGTGGCAGGAACACTGGGACCAGTGTATTGCTGTGCAAGGTGGCTATTTTGAAGGAGATGATGTTAAAACTTAGGTAAATAAGTTCATCATCATCATCATCATCATCATCATGCAACGTCCGTTCTCCATGCTAGCATGGGTTGGACGGTTCGACTGGGGTCTGGGAAGCCAGAAGGCTGCGCTAGGCTCCAGTCTGATCTGGCAGTGTTTCTACAGCTGGATGCCCTTCCTAACGCCAACCACTCCATGAGTGTAGTGGGTGCTTTTTACGTGCCACCAGTACAGGTGCCAGGCAAGGCTGGCAACGGCCACAATCGGATTGGTGCTTTTTACATGCCACTAGCATGGAAGCCAGTCAAGGCGGCGCTGGCATCGACCACGTTCAGAAGGTGCTTTTTACGTGCCACTGGCATGTTATTTTTTATTAAACGTAACTAGTGCAAGAACTTTTTGATACCACCTCATATAAAGCACTCACACGAATTGGGCTACTTGGTGTCATCTGCAGTTGGGGTATATTTCCATAACCAATTATTACGTATAATAAATTTGACATGCTTGATATCTCTTAAAGATAATAATAATAATAATAAAAGCAAAATTGTCTGTATCTCAGTCTACATTTTGTTTTTCATAGACATACATCTTTTTTGGTATCAGGATGATCCTGGATTGAAAATCTGCCCTTTATTTGGTTCTTGAACAACCAGCATTGGGATCTGATTTAAAAGCATTAGGGTTATTTCTAGAGGTAAAGTTTGGCTGATTCACACCATTTTGGTTGGCATTAGTCAGAGGGGATCAGAAATCGAGGGTGAGATAAATGACATCTGCCTCGTTAATTTTACATCAAGATAGGAACTTTGGAACAAACTAGCCAACAGTTAGAATTCAGCTTTGAACTAAAACAATGGAATGATTGTACTACAGAATTCTCATCTGTTCTCTGATCAAACATCACTGAGGCATATGGTCATTACATGTATTATAGTTATATTGCATGTATTAAAAGTTTGCATGGAGCATAACTTTTAAGCTAGCATATATATTTTGTTGTGTTGTAACTTCCTACCCTCCAAAAAATTTGTTTCAACTGACAAAGTCACATAGTGAATCTTGCTGCTGCTGCTGCTGCTGCTGCTGCCACTACTGCTACTACTACTACTACTACTACTACTACTACTACTTTTAGTGACCATTGCCCATAAGCATTTTAGACACACCAATACAGCAGTAATTTTCATCTGTACAGCCCTACACTCAGAATTAAGTGATATCTAAACTAATAAATTCTATAGAGAAATCTCCAACCCATTAATAGGAAAGAAAAAAAAAATCAAGTGTCAAATTCTTAACATAAAAAAGAATGCATAAGAAAATATAATACTAAATCTGTCTAAATGTCGGTCAATAAACAATTTTTCAGTTTTGAATTTATTTATAGCTCAATAGAAAACCTTGTTGCTTCTAATTCTAGCGTAAACTACATTAAAGAAAGGTCTTTTATAATCGTATTGAAATTATACTTGCTAGGCAACTAGGCACACCCAAATTCAAAAAAGATCTAAGAGGCCTACTGAAGAAGGACATTCAAGCTGTAGTTAACACTTTGGCATTCAGATTATTGTCAAATGTAGAGGGTAAAGACCCCCTTCGGTCATGACTGACTATGGAATTGTACCTAGAAAATTACCCTCCAAGACACAAGGTTGTTTATGGAAGACCAGCAGTCGCCCAGTGTGCTGGGAACTTTTACATGGCATCGCATGGGCATTTATATATATGTGTATATTGAGAGACCTCCTTCGGTTATGACTGACCATGGGATTGCACTTAGAAAGTTACCCTCCCAGGCACAAGTCCGGTCAAGGTTGTTTATGGAAGACCAGCAGTCACCCATGCATACCGGCCTCCCCTCTCCACGCCACCAGTGTTATCCAAGGGAAAAGCAAAGGGGCCGATACAGCTTGGCACCTGTGATGTTGCAACTCATTTCTACAGCTGAGTGAACTGGAGCAACATGAAATAAAGCGTCTTGAACACAACACAGCTCAGTCCGGGAATGAAACTCACTATCTCATGATTATGAGCCGAATGCTCAAACCAAAAAATGCAGGGTAGGAGGGGGGGGGCTAGATCTGACTGGTTTGAACATGAAACAGAATATTTAGGCCTGATATAACCAGTTTGAATACAAAAGGATTAAACCACTTCTTTTGTATATTTGTTTACATTATTCAAGGCGCCCTATTTTAAGGATAAAACCGGGTGGGGTATTTGGTTGCTATTTCTAGCAGTTCAAGTAACCATACAGGGAGTCATTATTGTTGTTGTTTGTCTCCAAGTCAGTTCTCATCAAGCAAAACTAATTAAAAGCATTCCAGCAGTGACCATCCAGTTTTTTAAAGGCATAGTGTATTCTGGACTAAATTATCCAATGTGTCCTTTCATTTAAGAAGGTAAGATATATGAAGATTTGGCTGCTATTTCTAGCAGGTTGAGTCACTATATGGGGTTCCCTTGAAGACTCGGAAAATTAGTAGTTGGTATTGTTTAGCCTAAGTCAGCTCCAGTCACACAAATTTATAATCAAAAGCATTCTGGCCATGGTAATCACAATTATATTTCAGGGAATCTAGGTGCAGGAGTGACTGTGTGGTAAGTAGCTTGTTTACCAACCAAATGGTTCCGGGTTCAGTCCCACTGCGTGGCACCTTGGGCAAGTGTCTTCTACTATAGACTCGGGCCGACCAAGGTCTTGTGAGTGGATTTGGTAGACAGAAACTGAAAGAAGCCTGTCGTATATATGTATATATATATGTTTATGTATGTGTGTGTGTGTGTGTGTCTGTGTTTGTCCCCCTAGCATTGCTTGACAACCGATGCTGGTGTGTTTACGTCCCCGTCACTTAGTGGTTCGGCAAAAGAGACTGATGGAATAAGTACTGGGCTTACAAAGAATAAGTCCCGGGGTCGATTTGCTCGACTAAAGGCGGTGCTCCAGCATGGCTGCAGTCAAATGACTGAAACAAGTAAAATAAAATAAATAAAATAAAAATTACATTATTCGATGTACCTTTTCCATATCAAGACACGGGGGACATAATTTGAGGAAGATTTGGCTGGTATTTGTATTAAGAATGACCAAGTATAGGCTCCAACATGGTAGTGATAAATAGAGATCCAACATGGAAGTAGTTATATGAAGCTAAAATTCACATCCAGGTTTTGTACCAAGTATATGTCAGCCTGCACACACTGCAGTGAAGTGCTAGCTATGTGTAACATAGAGCAACATCCAGAGTGTATCACATTAAATTTACCAACCAATGTATTTCTAAAGTGGTTCTAAAGCTCTGCTGGTCTCCCACAGACAAGAGCTCATAGTTCTGCTTATCTTTAACTTCTTCATGATAGTATTTGATGCTTGTTTACCATAATTCACTCTGTAATAAACTAATACACACCATAAAGTCCAGCTAGATTTGCCTCCAGGTATTGCCTTATAACCCTCCCCACCACTTTCATTGCATGAATGGGATCCATCTGCCTACAGACTACAAGCCCAAAGTTATCAATTTGCAAATAGGAGGAATGCTTTATAACACAAAATTTAAATTTTTTACCATGATAAAATAATCTATTTGCTCAGATGTTCAAGTAACTTTTACACACACACATATTTACATACACAAACATACACAAAGTCACTTGCTGTTTACTATAAAAGAAAAACTAGAATATATATGGAGCAACCCTCTACAAATCAATAACACTAGGGGGAAAAAAAAAAAAAAATCAATTTTTTTTCCTAGTGCTATTGTGTTTAAAAACATCACTTCCTACAATATGAGCTTAGCTAGTAATTTCCTGGAAACATTTTTCTGCAACCTAAATGCTTGTAAACTTTTCAATAAGAATAATGTTAAAGTTAGCTACACTTGCTTGGAAAGCATCATAACCCAAGTATCCCACTACAACCAAAGTCACAGAAAAACACCCAATCCAAATACCACAATGCAATAGCAGCAACATTACAGCTTGCCAATTAATACCAAATGTCTCACAAGGGTACTTCTATACTGGAAAGAGATAATATATATATATATATATATATATATATATTGCCAGCTCTGTCTGGCAACCGTGTCGGTGGCACGTAAAAGCACCATCCGTTCGCGTCCGTTGCCAGCCTCGGCTGGCCCCCGTGCCGGTGACACGTAAAAGCACCATCCGTTCGTGGCCGTTTGCCAGCTCTGTCTGGCACCTGTGCAGGTGGCACGTAAAAAACACCCACTACACTCGCGGAGTGGTTGGCGTTAGGAAGGGCATCCAGCCGTAGAAACACTGCCAGATCTGACTGGGCCTGACGAAGCCTTCCAGCTTCACAGACCCCAGTTGACCCGTCCAACCCATGCTAGCATGGAAAGCGGACGCTAAACGATGATGATGATGATGATGATATATGAGAGAGAGAGAGCTCACAGAGAATTCATTAAAATATCTACATGGAGTGGTGAATATAAAGAGAAAGTTATATCAAATCTTGACTAACTCATTGCTAACAATGAATTTGGTGGCACTTTAATAATATTCTGTGTTAGAAGCCATGTGCGACGTTGATAACTTCTGTTTTACATAAAATACATAACCTAATGAGCATTGTTATGTGGCAACCATGGTTTCAGTTTATACAATCTAAAAGAATTTTCAGTGCATAAATGCCAATGGAGAAAAAGAATGTCATCTCTTATTTGCTTTACTAATATTTAATAAAATAAAAAGAAACAAAGTGATAAATGTTCTCTTCCTTCCTTCCTCGCCCTTTTCAAGCCTAGCCAGGCTCATGGGCCCGGTTTGCCGGTTTCTATGGCGTATGTGTTCCCCCCAGCTGGACGGGACGCCAATCCATCGCAGTGTTACTCAAGAAACATGAAGGAAGAGTGGGAAAAAGTTGTGGCGAAAGAGTACAACAGGGGTCACCACCATCCCCTGCTGGAGCCTCGTGAAGCTTTTAGGTGTTTTCGCTCAATAAACACACACAACGCCCAGTCTGGGAATTGAAACCGCGATCCTCCGACCGCGAGTCCGCTGCCCTAACCACTCGGCCATTGCACCTCCACAAAATGTTCTCTACTCAGAATAAAATTGTGCATGAAATAAATACATGTCTTTCATGTACAATACTAGAGAAATAGTCATTTTTACCATCAGATGGAGAAAAACTGAAGAATTTATAATAATAAAAACCCTATAGTTAAAGATATCTGAGAAGGCATGTGGTTTAGTGGTTAGGATAGTCAGCTCACAATTGTAAGGTTGTGAGTTTGATTCCTGGTGACATGTTGTGTTCTTGAGCAAGACACTTTATTTCATGTTGCTACAGTGCACTCAGCATGCAAAACTGAGTTGCACCTGTAATTCAAAGGGTCAGTCTCGTCACACTCTGTGTCATACTGAATCTCCTTGAGAACTATGTTAAGGGTACAGGTGTCTGTGGAGTTCGCATGTTAATTTTACAAGTAGGTTGTTTCATTGACTGGATCACCAGGAGTCATCATCATCAGAACTGACAGAGTGCTGGTTTAGTTAAAGATATGCACAGCTTCATGAAATCTTGCCAAATAAAAACAGAAAATTGAAAACCAGAGAAACTGAAGAGAATGTCAAAGTATTAAGGATGTGGAGGTTATATACAGGATGTTATATAAAAGCAGACTGCACACACAAACTCACACACACACACACACGCATATGAAAAGAAGCTTAATATTCGGAAGCTGTGTTTGGTTGCATTGCTGGGAATTGGAACAGAATTATTCAGTAACCAACAGAGACTTGCATGCAGTGATGGTGGTGGCAGCCAAGAGAAAAGTGATAGCTGGGCACTTACATCAGTTTTGTCCAAGGAATTAGCATCAACTAAGGGTACAGAACTTCCCTCCTTTGGGAGAGATGGCTTGGATGGGTGGACAGTAGAAGAAAACTGAACTTTTTTATTGACTGAGTCTACAACCTGGCATAGAAAATATTATCTGTAAACTAAGACATAACAAACAGCAAAGGAATCTGAGAAAAAATCTTACAAGGAATCTATTATCATTATTTTTATTATTACTATTATTATTATTATATGGTTTGGGATAAAGACAAAATTTTCCTTGCCTGAGGACATCTAACACTCAGAGGCTATATATATTATAGCCTTATTTTTTCCCCCTCCTCAAATTAAAAAAAAAATTTTTCTTTACAATTCTTGAAAAGTTACATTATGACAAAAACCGGTTTGAATTGATATATATATATATTTTATCAATTTTTCAAAATTTTCCATACACCCATTTTCATTAAAATTTTCTTTCAATTTAGCATTCTGCCTTTTTATAATTTTTCCTTGCCTATATATATATATATATATTAACCCTTTAGCATTTAAACTGACCATATCTGGCCCAAATATTCTACTGCTTTCAAATTCAAATTGGCCAGATCTGACCTCTTACACCTACCTCAAAATGTCATTCTAACACTAAACAATCACATCAGAATGTTGAAGCTATGAGATAATGCATAATTAATTCAAAGCAGTGTGAATAAATACATTACACCTGACAGAGTAATCTGAAAACTAAAGTGTTTTCAAGACCTTCAAAAATAATTGTATTTTTAATACTTAGCCAGGTATTGTCGTGTCTTTTCAATAGATTTTTATAGGATTTTGTAAGTGGGAAGTCAAATACAAATGCAGGCAAAATTCGGACAATGCCACACTCACTCCCATTCTTAATTAACAACTGGTACTTAATTTATCAACTCTGAAAGGATGAAAGGCAAAGACGACCTCAGGGGAGTTTGAACTCAGAACGTAAAATCAAAGTTCAAATAATTTGTTGAGAGAGGAAACAATAGAATAATCTACTGTTATTGAGAAGTCTCAAGAGGCCATTGTTACTTGATCTACTTCAGAAATTAACATGATTAGAACTAGAAGTAGAATAAATAGAGAGAGGCTAATAATAAGAATTACAGTTGGACTTTGTAGACGATAAAAGACACTTGAACTGTATTGATTGTACATTCTCTTTGAAGTTCTGTTGTTAAGATTATATCCAGGCAAATAGAATTATAAAAATATTAAATGAGAAAATAAAAGAAAAATTCCAATTTTGCCATTTGTTTTAATAGACAAGAAATTAATATTCAGTAATTTTCAGTTAACTTTACACCTTTATTTTTTTATCTTATTTTTGATAATAAAAATACTTACAAAAAATTTTTATTGGACAAAGTAATAAATACATGAGAATATTATACACAATAAAGCTTCTATTGTTAAAATAATGCTACAAGAAGTCAGATATTGATTTCGGATTCTTTTTCAAGGATACTAGTGATTAATACAAACCTGTATACCCGATTTCTCAACTCCGTTAAAAAAAAAAAAAAAAACAAAAAAACAAAGAAAAAAACACTTGATTGTGAGCTAATCCTAGTCAAATGATACCTTAACCATTCAAATATCCACATACTATTTATGTAATTATTTGTAAATAATGAATCCTGTGTTTTTTGTTCTGAAGTCCATCCAATGTAATATAAATGTGGATCATGTTGAGATCCAAAAGAAATTAAGGTTGCAAACATATTTATTTCAATGCAACACAATTACCAATACACGAGAAATGAGACAAAGGCCTATGTTAACGTGAACATCGTCAACACAGAGAAATGGTCACATTTACTTCACTCTAAAATTAAATGTCAAGTGTGATAAATAGATAAAAATAATTAGAATGATAATCACACAATAGTTTCAGTTTTTCTGAATTTCCACTTAGTGTATCCATCATGCTTATTACCATCTCTCTACCACTAACACTTATTCTAAAAGTCCACCACCACCACCACCACCAAAAAAAAAACATAAAAAGCATTATACAAACTATACTCTCCATCTTCCTCCTCAAACAACAGAAAGCATTTCATCACAATAAGAAGATTTGAATGAGGATTAAAGCATAATCCTCTGAGAAAAATCTCAAATAATTATCTGAGGTTTATTATTCTGTTCGATAAGCAGCATAAAAGAAAACAATCCATTAAAATCTCAGCTATTTCTCTTGTCATGAAGCTGTGATTCTCAACTATTTTATACCTATGGGCCCCTTTGATTCCTATTTTACTCCACTGGATCCCCATAGCCATTCAATGTTTAACAAATATTATTATAATTTATAATAAAATATTATAAGAAAGTGTATAAAAAAATTTTAATATTTTGTGTCTGTAGAAGTGTAACCAATTTATTGCGCAGGTGAGGCTGTGTGCTACGATACTTGCTTCCAGGTTCAGTCCCACAGTGAGGCACCTTTCAGTTTCCATCTACAAAATCTACTTACAGGGCTTTGGTCAGCCCGAGGCTATAGCAGAAGATACTTGCCCAAGGTGCCACGCAGTGGGACTGAACCTGAAACCATGTAGTTAGGAAGCAAGTTTCTTACCACACAGCCACGCTTGCACCAATGTTCATTTTGTTTTTTTAAATTAAGTATGATATGGGGGACATTTGGTTGTAAGTTCTAGCATGTCAAGCGACTGTGTGGAGGCCCTCTCATTAGGTCATCATTGTAAGATTTTCACGGTAATATCCACACACACACCATAAAAGAGTAGAGTTCACACCAGTGACAAATCACAACAAGCTAGCTAGAGTTGTTCAAGCCTTCGAAATTTCCACAGACAACTGGTATATGGAAACACTTCAACTGCCACTGATACTTTAAGAAATTCAAGAAAGGTTTGCGACTAACATAATACTAAATGATTGATGAGAACTATTTAATTGTTGCTATTTAGCCTCAGCACAACTCTGAGCAAATCTATCACCAAAACTGTTCTTGACATAACCATTTTTTAGACAGTGTATCTCCAACTACTGTATCTAATATATCTTTCCTTTTTTTTTAAGGTAAGACATAATGGTCTGAGAGAGATTTGACTGCTGTTTCTAGCAAGTCAGGCCATTATACAGGACAGGCATGGGAAATGATTTTTGAGAAGCTGACTGCATGAGACCTAGTTCATCATTAAGTGGGCCATGCTTCTAAAGATATAATTTGAGGTCATTTTTTTTAATTGGTGTGCCATTCCAAGAATCGTGCAGATACAGTTTGCTCATGATTAATACAAATACATCTGTAGGAAAACAGGACAATGAGTGATCTTATCTATTCCATAATTGGATATCATCATCTCATTATCATCATTTAGCATCCGTTGTCCATGCTGGCATGGATTGGATGGTTTGAGCAGAGCTGGTAACCTGAGGGGTTGCATCAGACTCCAGTCTGATTTGGCATGGGTTCTACAGCTGGATACCCTTCTTAATGCCAACCACTCCGAGAGTGTAATCGGTGCTTTTACATACCACCGGCATGGATGCCATTTGTGTGACACCAGTGTTTTCCATGACAACGATTTTACTTGGATTAATGGGTCTTCTACACAAGTACAGCATACTTTTTTTTTCCTACTCTAGGCACAATACCTGATTAGATTGACCCCAGTACACAACTGGTACTTAATTTATCGACTCTGAAAGGATGAAAGGCAAAGACGACCTCAGCAGAATTTGAACTCAGGACGTAGAGACATATGAAATGCCAGTAAGCATTTCACCCAGCGTGCTAAAGTTTCTGCCAGCTTGCTGCCTTAAAGGCATACTGCTGAAGGTCTTGGTCATTTGCTCCTTGAAGCCCAACACCCAAAAGGTACTTTTTACATGCTACCAGCATGTGTACCAGTTACTAATCACCAGCATCAGCCACATTGCCTCTGTGAGGCCCAATGCTCAAAAGGTGCTTTTTACATGCCACTCACATGGGTGAGAGTTACATGACACCAGCATTGGCCACAACTATGAACTGACTTATCTGGCAAAAATGAGTAATCTAGTGACAGACAGGTGTCCCATCCAAATGGGGAATTTATAACAGCATGGAAACCAGCCCTTATGAGTCAGCATGACTTGAGAAGGTACCTTTACCTTTAATGAAGACTTACTGCTAAAGAACTGCCAAATGTATTGGAGTGGATTATCAGAATTATGATGCATGAGGACATTTGATAGAAGTTGTACCTACTAAAGAGAGCTCAATTCATGTCTGTAAAGACATGGGAAAACTACTTGACCTATATCAAGTGGTTACTTAGCAAGGTTAAAAATCCTCATGAAGACAGCATGATTTGGTTCTTCTCTGATGAGAAAAACTTTGACCAAGACCAAAAGTGTAACAGGAGAAATGATTGATGGTTATCTGCAGACCCTTCTGATGCCTCCAGAGTGATGCACACTAAGTTTCCAGCAACTGTAATGGTTTTAGGAGTGGTGATAAATGAAGGTCATTTTATGTCAACACACATCTTTATACAGGGTCTTAGAATTAAGGCTGCTGGATACACTAAGATACTGTAGACCAGTGATTTTCAACTAGGGTTCCGCCAGTACAGTCCAGGGGTTCCGCAAGAAGTTACAAAACTGCTAAAATCGGCAGTAATTTTTAAGTCTCCTGTGCAGATATGTGTGCATAAGAGTATTAAATTATTGCACAGGGGTTCCTCGAGCCAGTGGAATGTTTCCTTGGCGTTCCGCTCCAGCAAAGAGTTTGAAAAGCACTGCTGTAGACAGTTGTTAAGCCCTGGATGGATGAAGTACATAGTAGCAAGCCATATGGGTCTCAGCACTATCTCACAAAGCTCACGTAACTCAAGACCAGATATCAGACAGTCTTTACAATAATATAGCACCAAACTTTGGCTTCCAAACATGTCAGATCCCATGGATTATTATGTTTGAAGCCTTGTTAAAAAGACATCTTCACAATACCATACTTCACTGAAGGCCACCATTGTTCAGGTGATTTCTAAACAAATAAGGTTCGTTTAGTGCAGACATATCACTGATTCCTGTTCCACACTGAAATGTCATCAAAACTGAAGGCAGATTCAGAGAATAACCTTTTAAGAAAGCTTATCAAGAACATATGTGCTCACATTCTTCATAAAATACATTTGGTTTTTGATAGATTAGAGTTGTTATAAAATCACCAAATAGGTCCTCAAATATTTCTTGCACCCTGTATAATATCATCTATGAAAGTGGTAAAAATGGCCCAGCAGGAGAGCTAGCAAACAGCCATCTTATGGAGCATGTGTCCCTATCACATGACATCTTTTTCTATGTCTGAGGGCAAGGCACTTACTTAATTTTGATCGTCTCTGCTTTGATTGTTAATGGAGAAGAATGCTACTTGCTATAATAGACCAGGTTCCAATCAGGAGAAATTCGATTGGTCCCTTGTCCAAACATTACAAAAAATGATTTTTAAGTACCATTATGGAAGTTTCTTGTGAAATGTAAGTTACTAACACATTGAGGAAGAGAATCAACAAAACTCCTGGAAAAAAAAAACAGGTGTGTGTATATATGTGTGTATACATATATATATATATATATATATATATATATATATATATATGTGTGTGTGTGTGTGTCCCTTTCTGTAGAAGAGCGTAGGCTCGAAACGTTAAAGACATTTTTCAATTCCCGAGCGTTATACTAATACAGCTGTTTGTTTTGTACACCACCTGTCTTCGTCTCTTGTTTTTTTCATAAACTCTCCCTATATATATATATTGCTTTTGACAAAATATAATTTTTGAAAAAAATTGAAAATGTATAGAAAATTCTAGCTTTGTTATATCTGGTGAAATATTAAATCTTATTTGGAATCATGGGAAAATTGGTTTACACTTACTTTAAGCTCTTTATTTTCTCTAATTTCTGTCACATCAGGTATTGGCGCCGTCTTAGCTGGAGTACCACTGTCTTTAACCAGTCGCCTATCCTGAGTGTCTTCTACAGCTGTCTTGTGAACTAAGTTAGCCTCTGTGAAATCTGGATGTTTAGTGTTGATGTAAGCAAGCTCGACAGCAACAAGGTTTTCTACCTGGAAAATGAAGAGAAAAGCATAAACGACAACCAAATACTTGAACTCATAATGACAACTGAATAATTTCATTTATGTTGGTTAATGGAGAAATGGAGAAAAAAATGAATAAGAAGAGTCCAAAGAAATTTGTGATAGACTGTATCAGTAAAAAGCATAAAATGTAACAAGTTTGGGTTATGAAGAGAAGCAGTTCAAAAGTATCAAGCATAGAAAACAAAATAGTTAAATGTATGGCTACTACTTGGACAAGTATGTACATCTCTCCTCATTTATCACGGGAGCATGGTTCCTAAAACAACACAGTGATAAATCTATCATCTGCTTGTACTTTGTAAATGGTAGATTCCTTGGCACCAAACTCACAGGCTGCAGCAGCAAAGCTTCCACAACCACATATTTTCTTGATCATAGAAAATACATTTGTCTGCATTGTAACCAGCCCACTTATGCGTACCTTTCGTTTCATTGGACACTAAACTCTGCTTGCGAAGACCTGTTGAGGCAAGTGAAATTGAAATCAAATTCGATGACTGGCATCCGTGCTAGTGGGGCGCAAAGAGCACCATACGAGCGTGATTGTTGACAGAGTGGCTAACTGGCTTCCGTGCCAGCAGCATATAAAAGGCACCATTCGAGTGTGATCATTACCAGCGTCGCCTTACTGGCACTTGTGCCCTGTGCTAGTAGGGTGCTAAGAGCACCATCCGAGCGTGATCGTTGCCAGAGTGGCTAATGGGCTTCTATGCCGGTGGCACATAAAAGGCACCATTCAAGCATGATCGTTACCAGCATCGACTTACTGGCACTTGTGCTGGTGGCATGTGAAAAAAGATTTGAGCGAGGTCGTTGCCAGTACTGGCTGACTGGCCCTGTGACGGTGGCACGTAAAAGCACCCACTACAGTCTTAGAGTGGTTGGCATTAAGAAGGTCATCCAGCTGTAGAAACTCTGCCAGATCATGATTGGAGTCTGGTGTAGCCATCTGGTTCGCCAGCCCTCAGTCAAATCGTCCAACCCATGCTAGCATGGAAAGCGGACGTTAAACGATGATGATGATATTTGTTAGGATTAAGCGCCTTCATATTGTTTTTTTCCCCCACTGGTCCCATGTTGATGGATACAAGTACATAAATCCATATAAAGCATACATAGCCTCACAGCATGGTCATGTAAACACAAGCGATAGCCCATGCATTCTTATTTCTTTACTGCCCACAAGGGGCTACACACAGATTAAGTCGATTATATCAGCCTCAGTGCATAACTGGTACTTATTTAATCAACCCCGAAAGCATGAAAGGTATAGTCAACCTCAGCGAAATTTGAACTCAGAACATAGCGGCAGATGAAATACCTACTTCTTTACTACCCACAAGAGAGGGCAAACAAGGACAGAGAAGGGGATTAAGTCGATTACATCGACCCCAGTGCGTAACTGGTACTTATTTAATCAACACCAAAAGGATGAAAGGCAAAGTCGACCTCGGCGGAATTTGAACTCAGAATGTTGTGGAAGACAAAATACCACTAAGCATTTCGCCCAGTGTGCTAACATTTCTGCCAGCTTGCCGCCTTATAGGCCATGCATTCTGGTTAGCTGAGCA
This sequence comes from Octopus sinensis, assembly GCF_006345805.1. Taxonomy (NCBI): domain Eukaryota; kingdom Metazoa; phylum Mollusca; class Cephalopoda; order Octopoda; family Octopodidae; genus Octopus; species Octopus sinensis. Next base: position 13,543,642 of record NC_043014.1, on the reverse strand, counting down.
TTCTAGGTGGTCGCTGGGAGGCATTTTTGCAGTAGAAGAATCTTTGATTGCCAACCTGTCATTAGAGACCAATACATGATAAGCATAACACGATTCCCAACTGAGCATACTACGAGGGTGGTCATTAAAGATTTCCCCTGATACGCTTCCGGTTATTGCAGGAAACGGAACTTGTACAGGTACAATCATACATGTCTCTACATGTCACATTGTAAATTGCAGCTTTCCACTAGTATTCTTTTGTCTTTTACAGCTGCTGAAGTGGACTAAGGAGATATAATGGAGGCAGTTGAATGCAGATCAGTTATCAGGTTCTTATAATTAAAAGGTTGTACACCAAAAGAGACTTTCGATGAACTGAAAGGAGTTTATGGTGATGATGCACCATCATATGACGTAGTAAAGCACTGGCATCGCCAGTTGAAATGTGGCTGGACATCGATGGGAACTGCTCCTATTCCTGAACAACCACATGCTGCCATTGATGACAGCACCATCAACAAAGTGGAATCCACCGTTTTGGAGAATTGCCACATAACTATTCGGTAACTAGCCCAAGAAGTGAAGTGCAGGGGCCATCTGCACAAGAAGAAGTTGTCTGCATGATGGATTCCTCAGATGCTCACACCTTTTCAGAAACAAGAACGCGTCAATAGCTCCCAGGCTCTTTGGTAAAATACCAAGAAAAAGAGAAGGATGTTTTCAGCAGACTTATCACACAGGATAAAACATGGGTCCATCACTATGATCCTGAGACTAAAGTCCAGTCGAAGCAATGGAAGTGTGATAACTCACCACCGCCAAAGAAGGTTCATGTCCAACCCTCAACAGGCAAGGTGATGCTCAGTCTCTTGGGACCAGCGCAGAATAATGATGATCGATTTTCTGGCAAAGGGCACAACAATTTATGGGGCATATCATGCTTTTCTGCTACAGAAACAGTGGGACGCCATCAAAGCAGAGAGGTGTGATATGCTGACCAAAGGAGTCCACCTCCTCCAAGACAACACCCCAGTTCACAATGCACCTGTTGCCCAGATGAAAGCACACTCCTACAGCTATGAAATCCTTCCTTATCCTCCTTACACTCACCATCTGACTTCCATCTCTTTCCAACCAAGAAGTCATTTTTTGAAGAGGAAGCACTTTCTGGACAATGATAAACTTATTTCTGAGATAAAGTTTTGGCTCCTGACACAGCCTATCAACTTCTATAGACAAGATCTTCACAGCTGCATAAAACAATGGGAGAAGTGTGTCACCATTGGTGGTGGCTATGTAGAGAAGGACTAATAATTATGCCAAGTTTTGTTTATTGCAGTCCTGGGAAGTGGGTGAGAGGAAATCGTTACTGAACACTCCTCGTATGTTATCCTGGTGATAAAGTTACATGTATTAATAACACATTTTTAAATAGTTGACATTTTTTACACTATAAAAAGTATAGTCTCATTCAAATATTTATAATTAACCATGCTGTTAATCTAACTTTAATTACAATGCTTAATACACCGTTTTGCAAGCCATCATATTCCTCCAGACCCACTGATACTGCCAGATTAATTCGACTTTCATCACCTTAGATATAATAAGTATCACTCTTTAACAAGAAGTTCACTTACCATTGCATTGGTTGGTGGTAGACGGCGCCGAAGTAAATATGTAACAACATCCACTATTCTTTCATGTAATTTCGGAAACCGCAACATTTCTTGCTGGAAAGAAGAAAGAAATATTCAAATGAAAAATCTCAGATTGATAGAGTTTGTTCATGGCAGCTTATGCAAATATTTTAGTTAAGTTAAGTTAGTTAAGTTAAGTTAATTTTTTGGCTCAAAAAGCAAAAAGCAAGGCCATGTAGGGGGACATGGAGTTATGTACAGGGTGGTGTTCATGCAAAGAGTTCAGGTCATTTGTGGTCAAGGGAGACTTTGAACCGAGCGGTTGTCGGCATCTTCACTATCTCGTCCGGCAGCTTATTCCACGGATCCGCAACCCGGACGGAGAAAGCCCCTCTCCTTCGATTGAGATGAAATCGTCGCAGATAGAGCTTTTCAGAGTGACCCTGCAGCCGACGCTCTGGAGCAGGAGTGAAGAACAGCTCTTTCAAGAGGTTACACTTTCCGCTTATGATGTTATGAGCAAGAATGAGATCACCACGGCGGCGGTGTTTTTCTCGAGAATAAAGGTCGAGGGTCTTCAGCCTTTCTTCATAAGACAAATGCTTGAGACCAAGAACCATGCGGGTAGCCAGCTTCTGGACTCTTTCAAGCCTCAGGCTGATCAAAGCCATGTGGATAGATTTAGAAAACAGGAACCAAAATAAGCACGTGCTTTGTGTGTGTATTTAAAAAACACTGGTGCTGGTGCCACATAAAAAGCACCCAGTACACTCTGTAAAGTGGATGGCATTAGGAAGGTCGTACAGCTGTAGAAACCAAGTCAAAACAGACCATGAAGCTTTGTGTGTACCCAGCCATGCCAGTTCCTGGAAAACGAATGTTAATGATGATGATATATATATATATATATATGTGGTAGGAGAGAAACATGTCCGCATGGATGATGGTTCACTTGCGTTAATGAGGATGCAAAGAGAGAGGTTTGGAGATGCCACTATGAAAGGCTGCTCAACAAAGAGAATGAATGGGATAAAGAGAGTCTGCCGAATGTCAACCCAACAGAGGGACCAGCCATCTGAGTTGACAGTTCCATGGTAGTTAAGGCAATTAGAAGCATGAAGACAGGGAAAGCCCCAGGCCCATCAGGAATTACTGCTGAGATGCTCAAAATATCTGGCAGTGTCGGCTATAGCCTAGTCACCCGTATAGTTAACCAGGTGATACACAAAGGAGTCATACCCAATGACTGGTGTAGTAGCATAATAGTCAACTGCTACAAAGGTAAAGGTGACGCCCTAGATACAAGTAATTACAGAGGTATCAAGCTGTTGGATCAGGTAATGAAGGTTACGGAAAGGGTCATAGCCCAACTGATTAGGGAGAGAATCAACCTGGACGAGATGCAGTTTGGTTTCGTGCCAGGGAAAAGCACCACCAATGCCATATTTCTGGTGAGACAGCTGCAGGAGAAATACCTAGCCGAAGATAAAACTCTGTACCTGGCTTTCGTTGACTTGGAGAAAGCCTTTGACAGGGTCCCCCGATCCCTTATCTGGTAGTCAATGAGGAAACTAGGGATAGATGAATGGTTAGTGAGAGCTGTGCGTGTTAGTAAGGTGAGGGTTGGCAACGAGTACAGTGAAGAATTCCGGGTAGAGGTTGGGGTCCACCAAGGCTCAGTCCTCAGCCCCCTCCTATTTATCATAGTCCTCCAGGCAATAACGGAGGAATTCAAGACAGAATGCCCCTGGGAGCTCCTCTATGCTGATGACCTTGCTCTAATTGCTGAATCACTATCAGAACTGGAGGAGAAGTTTCAGATGTGGAATCGATTAGAATCGAAGGGCCTTAGAGTCAACCTAGCTAAAACCAAAGTCCTAATAAGTAGGAAGGTAGACAATCCACAAATGTCTTCAGGAAGATGGCCGTGCTCGATCTGTAGAAAAGGTGTAGGTAGAAACTCTATAAGATGCACCAAGTGTAAGCTATGGACACATAAGAGGTGTAGCAATATCAAAGGAAGGCTAACTAGGAATATAGTTTTTGTATGTGACAGATGTTCTGGTGCAATAAACACTCTGCCACATTCCAGGGAGACAAACTGAAATAGTTGAGAAAGTCATAGTGTCCAAAGTAACTGCCAAAGTGAATCTGAGAGTAAGACTCTTACCTCTGCTGATGACAAAAGGCCTCTCGCTCAGAGTAAAAGGCAGACTGTATGACGCATGTGTACGAACAGCCATGCTACATGGCAGTGAAACATGGGCCGTGACTGCTGAGGATATGCGTAAGCTTGCAAGAAATGAAGCCAGTATGCTCCGATGGATGTGTAATGTCAGTGTTCATACCCGGACAGAGTGTAAGTGCCTTGAGAGAAAAGTTGGACCTAAGAAGCATCAGATGTGGTGTGCAAGAGAGACGTCTACGCTGGTATGGACACGTGGTAAGAATGGATGAAGATAGTTGTGTGAAAAAGTGCCACACCCTAGCGAAGTTGAGGGAACCTGTGGAAGAGGTAGACCCAGGAAAACCTGGGACGAGGTGGTGAAGCACGACCTTCGCTCTTTAGGTCTCACCGAGGAAATGCCCAGAGACCGAGACCGAGATCTTTGGAAGTATGCTGCGTGAGAAGACTCGGCAGAACAAGTGAGGCCATAACCCATGGCCCCTACCTGGGACGTAGTCAGTCCACCTGTGCATACCTTCCTTCTTGGGACACATAACTCTACTAGTGAAGACCTGTTGAGGCAAGTGAAAATCAAATCAAAATCGAAATCAATCAACATCAATGGAATTTGTAGTTTGTGGTACCAGTGCCGGTGGCACATAACAGAACCATCAGAACGTGGCCGTAGCCAGCACTACATCGACTGGCCTCCGTGCTGGTGGCACGTAACAAACACCATCCGATCGTGGCTGTGCCAGCCTCACCTGGCCTCTGTGCTGGTGGCACGTAAAAAGCACCATCCGAGCGTGGCCATTCGCCAGCCTCGTCTGGCACCTGTGTCGGTGGCACATACAAAGCACCCACTACACTCACGGAGTGGTTGGCGTTAGGAAGGGCATCCAGCCGTAGAAACACTGCCAGATCTGACTGGGCCTGATGAAGCCTTCCGGTTTCACAGACCCCAGTTGAACCGTCCAACCCATGCTAGCATGGAAAACGGACGTTAAATGATGATGATGATAATGACAAATACTTACTCACTAAATAGATGAAGTTATTATATTTGTGTGGAGAGACTCCAATATCCGTGAGAATGGAACACTATACAATATAACAATGTATAATGACAAATACTTATTCACTTCGTCCAGTCATTGATACATTCACAATTGGCTGACTAATTACACTGACTAAGGCATCAAGGTCACACACTCACTGCATCTATTGCACAGCTGTCTATAGACTCAAGATCCAAGTGAATTGCAGGTTCCAAGTTTGGTGAAGGATGTGAGTGTGCACCCATGTTCAACATTTTGTGATGGCTGTAAACAAGTGTCACCATCATACAAGCGAAGCTATTTATTTTTTGTCTTCAATAAAAAAACATGTCTCGCTAGAAGAAAATATTATATCATGTGTGTTCAATTAATTGTAATGTGTGTGTGTGTGTCTCACTGTTTGTGTATATGAGCATTTTAGATATGTTTGAATGTCTAATGTCTCTCTCTATCTCTTTACTCTTTTACTTGTTTCAGTCATTTGACTGCAGTCATGCTGGAGCACCGCCTTTAATTGAGCAAATCGACCCCAGGACTTATTCTTTGTAAGCCTAGTACTTATTCTATCGGTCTCTTATGCCGAACCGTTAAGCTACGGGGACATATACACACCACCATCGGTTGTCAAGCGATGTTGGGGCGACAAACACAGACACAAACACACATATACATATATACGACGGGCTTCTTTTCAGTTTCCATCTACCAAATCCACTCACATGGCTTTGGTCAGCCCGAGGCTATAGTAGAAGACACTTGCCCAAGGTGCCACGCAGTGGAACTGAACCTGGAACCATGTGGTTGGTAAGCAAGCTACTTACCACACAACCACTACTGCGCCTATATCTGTCTATCAGTGTGTTTATATTTTTGTATGTGTGTGTTTTTGCTTCCAGCACCAAAAAGTATAACCACCAAAACAGGCTGAATGTCCAATCGGCTGGGCCATACCATCAGCATCCAAAGAGCTGTGCCCAACCATCTCATCCCGACTCCAGATTTATCATCCAACTAAATATTCGACAAGGTTACATTTCAACTCAACCAAAAGAAAAGCATTTTTCAATAAGCAATAATTAAATATCAATCTCTGACCTGTGTTCCACAATGTTGAATGATTCTTTGCATCTCCTCATGAACAAGTTCCACACAGCGTAAACTTGGCTCTTCCAGTCTACGAATTTGACGTTTCACTAACAATTCAAATGAGATTTCAGGAACAAATAAAGATGGCCTGGGTCCCTATCAAAACAAAGAATGCAAGATTTAGCAATAACAAACAGTTTTTCACTTTATTATTATTATTATTATCTGTATATATATAAGGCAAGATGTGTGTGTATGTGTGTACATCCACAAATTAGCATGCATGTCGATCAAATTTTAGGAGGACATTCATCAACATCCTATCTGGGTTTTGTCAACTTATTTTTTTCCCAAGGCACCCGCGGATGGTGGTAAAATTCTATTTTCAGCCATAGCTTTTTGACAGCGTCTAACAAAAACAAAATAAGATAAAGAAAAGTGGAAGAGGGGCGGAGTTTCACAGGAAAGACAAAGTGAGAGAGGGAGAGAGAGAGAGTAAATGACGACGTTCATAAAAATCTATTTTCAGCCTTAGCTTTTTGACGGCGTCTAACAAAAAAAATAAGATAAAGAAAAGTGGAAGAGAGTTTCACGGCATCTAAACAAGAAAACGGGAAAGACAAAGTGAGAGATAGAGAGAGGGGGAGAGAGAGAAAGTGACAACGTTCATAAAAAATAAAATGTAAAATGTTTTGTTTTTTCTTAAACAAGAGATATAGTGTTCAAATTCAGCATGTTTTTGGAAGACATATATTTTATAATCATAGTATATATACTTTCTCACACAACAATTACAATATATTTATTTTAAATCATTTATTTATTTTAAATCGTTCATCTTTCTTTCCCCTCTCTCTCTCACACACATTACTTTGGGTGCAAAAGAGTTTTGTTTTTATTTTACGCCGAGTAAAAAAGTGTTTTGTTGAGAGTCGATATTACTTAGTTTGGTTTGAATAAAGAACTTGATTAGCTTAATAATTGTAACTTAATCCTGGGCAAGGCCGGGTTATACTGCTAGTTATTACTATTATTAAGCATTTGGTTAGTTTCAGGTAAATTTATACTACGTCACTTGCTACACCTGTGTTGCTGGGTGGAGGTAGGGGTGCAGCACTGTGTTCTTGGGAGTGTGCAAACAATTCCTGATATTGTATTGCATCAATTTCTTTTTTTTTTTTTATTAAGGGGTGCAGTGCAGAATTTTGTTGTATTAGTGTTTGTGTTGTGTGTGTAATGCGTTAAGTACCCAGTCTGTGGGTGGTAATTTATTTCATTGGTCATTTGCTATATACTCTTTTTACTCTTTTACTTGTTTCAGTCACTTGACTGCGGCCATGCTGGAGCACCACCTTTAGTCGAACAAATCAAACCCATGACTTATTTTTTGTAAGCCAAGTACTTATCCTATCGGTCTCTTTTGCTGAACCACTAGGTTACAGGGACAAATAACATACCAACATCAGTTGTCAAGCAATGGAGGGGGAGAACCACACACACACACACATATATATACACACACACACACACACACACACATACATACAACAAGCTTCTTTCAGTTTCTGTCTACCAAATCTACTCACAAGGATTTGATTGGCCCGAGGTGACACTTGCCCAAAATGACACACAATGGGACTGAACCCAGAACCATGTGGTTGGTAAGCAAGCTACTTACCACACAGCCACTCCTGCGCCCGACTGCATTTTGTGTTTGTGAATTGTTCTGTTTAGGTTGTATTACTGATTTGATTGTGTCTTGAACAGGTTTCCCAGGTTGTCATTGTATGATTGATATATCTTAGAAGTGCTGAAGCTATTTTATTTATTTATGTGGGGAGGCTCCAATATCCATGAGTATGGAACACTGCCAAATGCTTTCTGGTAATCAGTCTAAGTTATGTTCAGGTTTGTTGTTCTCTTCTTACTGGAAGAAGCTCTCTCTCTCTCTCCCTCCCTCCCTCCCTCCGTCCGTCCGTCCGTCCGTGTGTGTGTGTGTGTGTGTGTCACCATCGCTTGACAACCGATGTTGGTGTGTTTTTTGTCCCCGTAACCTAGTGGTTCAGCAAAAGAGACCGATAGGATAAGTATGGGGCTTACAATTTATCAGAAGTTGCTCCACACAGCTGTACATCCCTCGCCAGCAACCCCTTTGTTTTTCTGGTAAAATGTTTTCCAGATGTATTATACACCAGTTATAGATGGTGACTGGCGTAAGGGTTTTGTACGATGTTAATAGGCATGTTATTGACTTGTTCTTTTGTGGTTGTACAGTGTCTTTGTTTTGGGGAATTAGGGTGGTTTGTCTTTCCATATCCAGTTTCGTGTTGATTCTGGCTTGCTTATTAATAAATGAGCAAAACGCCCCCACCCCCACCCCGTCCAATGGACGGTGCTGAGTTGTCAAACATTTAAACCAAATTTTCTCAAAACAACTTGTCTGACCGTCCCATAGGCCTCCCCTTTGAGAAACACTGATTTAACCTAAATTTGATACACCAGCAAAAGACGGATTTTGACTGATGTACTTACGCATACAAATGCACATTCCCACGGCTTTATCAATCGCATTCTCACCTGGAGTCGATTTTTGTAATTTTTTCAAGACTTATACACGCCCTGATACGGTTGGTATCTACATATCAAATTTGAGCACAATTGGATGGAGGACGTCCGAGATCCTAGAAGACACACAGACAGACAGAACGGATTTTATATAATAGATTAGATGTTGCTGCTATGAGATGCTGGTAAGGTGTTTCAACCAGAAGTTGGGGACCTTGTCTATCCTTGGAGTTTTCCAGTTACTGATACACTCAGTGTCTCTATGATTTCTTTACGTGTGATAGTGGGCCATACACGTGGTACTATTTTGCTCTTCCTTTCCTTTTCCCTATCTTTCCATTGAGCATTTTTATTATTTTTCTTGTTTGCTCCATATGACTGAATCACTGAAGATGGCATGTCATCTATTGATAGTTTTTTTTTTTTTGTTTAACTTTTAGTAAAATCTTCTCGTGTCTATTTTATTATTATTATTGAGACCCCCTTCGGTCATGACTAACCATGGGATTGCACCTAGAAAGTTACCCTCCCAGGCACAAGTCCAGGCAAGGTTGTTTATGGAAGACCAGCAGTCGCCCATGCATACTGGCCACCGCTCTCCACGCCACCAGTGTTATCCAAGGGAAAGGCAAAGGCCGATACAGCTTGGCACCTGTGATGTCGCAACTCATTTCTACAGCTGAGTGAACTGGAGCAATGTGAAATAAAGTGTCTTGCTCAAGAACACAACATGCAGCCCGGTCCAGGATTCGAATTCACAACCTCACGATCGTATTATTATTATTATTATTATTATTATTATTACTATTTAAGATGGTGAGCTGGCAGATTCATTAGCATACTTGGCAAAATGCTTAGCAGCCAGTCATCCAACTTAACTCTGATGAGTTGTAGTGCACTTGAACACTATACAATAAGAGAATTATATTATTTTAACTGTGGTACTTCATACTTGGGAACGGGTCTTCAATGGACAAAGAACTACTTTACCCAACTTTTGAGAGTGAAACAAGAGAAAGTTTGTAACTCAGAGCCAAACAAATATTGCATGGGGCTTTGTTCCATAAGCTTCAAACACTTTATATAAGCATTGACAAAAGATACAGTCATAGGTAACTTTGACAAGTGTCTTCTACTATAACCTTGAAACAATCAAAGCCTTGTAAATGAATTTGATTGACAGAAACTGAAAGTAGTCTGCCACATGTGTGTGTGTGTCTGAATGTTTTTTTGTTCCCCACCACTGCCTGACAAGTGGTGTGTTTATATCCCTGTAACTTAGTGGTTCAGCAAAAGAGACCAGCAGAATAAAGTACCAGACTCACAAAGAAAGGAAAAATAAATAAGTACTGGGGTCAATTTGTCCGACTAAAACTCGAGGTGGTACCAGCATGGTCGCAGACAAAAAACAGGCTTCTACACAGGTCCTCTTTACCAAATACCACTTACATGTTACCAATCAACCCAAACTTATGGTAGAAAACACCCAATCCTACACAGAACAATCAAATCTGAAACTAGGAAATCTTAACTATGCAGACATGTCAGAACACATGTTCAATTTGAATTTCATAGAATTGGAATAGTTCCATATATTGAACTTGTGGTGGAGAAAAAGGAAAATGGAGTAATTTTAAAAACTGAAATTAGAATAAAACTTCCAAAGGGGAATTCCTCAACAGAAGCAAACTCAAGATTTCATTTTAGCATGTATTCATAGATCAGTTTCACTTTCCCAATATACACGCAGTTTCATTTTGTTAAAACCTTTCGGTTTTATTATTATTCTGAAATTTCACTTCAAACTGTTTATATATATATATATATATATATATATATATATATATACATATATACAGTGGCGGCCAAAATGTTCAGAACGGCATTGTTTTCGTCAGAAAAGTAAGTATAAGTTTTTATCAAAGTAGTTTTATATTCTATAATTTTCAGACAATAAATACAATATTAATTGTTATTGTCTGAGATTTTGGTGTAATTTGAGAGGATAATACAAAAGTTATGGATGATTTAGTGATTTACTGCAAAACCCATGGTGGCCAAAATGATTTTTTGACTTGTTAACAATCTTTGCAATAGATCCAATACTTAAATTATCCTTCCTTCGAAGCTTAATAATCTGCTGACGAATTGGTAACGGAGTAAGTGGCATTATATTAACAAAGTACACTGCAAATATTCTTACTAATGTTTAGTAACCAAACCGTCACGTAAACAAATTCAAAACATTAGAGTTCGCCGGTTAAATATACTAAAACACGGAGTAAAAGCAACCGTTCTGATCATTTTGGCCACCATGGGTTTTGCAGTAAATCACTAAATCAACCATAACTTTTGTATTATCCTCTCAAATTACACCAAAATCTCAGGCAATAACAAATAATATCGTATTTATTGTCTGTGAAAATTATAGAATATAAAACAACTTTGATAAAAATTATATCTAATTTTCTGCCGAAAACAATGCCGTTCTGAACATTTTGGCCGCCACTGTATATATGTATATATGTGTATATATATATATATATATATATATATATATATATATATATATAAAGAAAACAGAAAATGGAGAAATATTGATGAACAACAATTGACTGACATCAATTATTATTTATTAATTCAATGCAAATAAACTGTATCCCATCTAACAGCTGTCTCACCATCCAATGTTGTATACTGGTAGTGTAATGGATACTTCTATCCCTTAGACAGTTATTTTTACCTCTGACTCAGCTAACTCATGTATGTATGTATGTATGTATGTTTATATATATATATATATATATATATATATTCTTTTACTTGTTTCAGTCATTTGACCATGGCCATACTAGAGCACCGCTTTAAAGGGTTGTAGTTGAACAATCAACCCTTGGACTTTTTATAAAACTTAGTACTTTCTTTATTGGCCTCTTTTGCCAAACCACTAAGTTACGGGGGCATAAACACACCCGCACCAGTTGTCAAGTGGTGATGGAGTGACAAGCACTGACACAAAGACCCACAAAGATATCGTCCCACCCATGCTAACATGGAACATGGACGTTAAATGATAATGATGACTATATATATATATACACACACATGACAGGCTTCTTTCAGTTTCTGTCTACCATATCCATTTCCAAGGCTTTGGTCAGCCCAAAGCTATAGTAGAAGACAATTGCCAAATATGCCACTCAGTAGGACTGAACTCAGAATCATGTGGTTGAGAAGCAGACTTCTTACCACACACCCACGACTAGTCCAACCCATGCCAACATGGAAAACGGACGTTAAATGATTATATAATGATGATGATGATATATCGTTTACTGTTTCAGTCATTGAACTATAGCCAAGCTGGGGCACTGCCTTGAAGGGTTTTAGTCAAACAAACCAACCCAGTACTTTTTTTTTTTTAGTCTGGGACTTATTCCATTGGTTTCCTTTTCCAAATAGCTAAGTTACAGGGATGTAAACAAACCAACATCAGTTATCAAACAGTGAGGAGGACAAACACATATACTACAAGCATCTACAGTTTCCATCTCCCAAATTCACTTACAAAGCATTGGTCAGTCTGGGGCTAAAGTACAAGATACATGGGTACCACACAGTGGGATTGAACACAAACCCACATAGCTGCAAAGCAAGTTTCTTAACCACTCAGTCACACACACACACACACACACACACACACACACACACAGAGACTAAATTGGACTCCCTATTCCTGATTAAAATGTATACATTTTATTTTCTCTCTTCTTCTATGTCTTTCCTCCTGATGTTGCAATAAAATTATCTATTCTTTTATTCTTTTACTTGGTTCAGCCATTTGACCGCGGCCATGCTGGAGTACCAGCATGGTAAACACACAAACATTGGTTGTCGAGCAATGGTGGCGGGACAAACACAGACACCAACACAAATACATATATATATTTATGTAAGTATGTATGTGTGTGTGTGTGTGTGTGTGTGTATGTATGTATGTATGTATATATATATGTGTGACAGGCTTCTTTCAGTTTCCTTCTACCAAATCCACTCAAGGTCAGCCTGGGGTTATAGTCAAAGACAGTTGCCCAAGGTTCCACACAGTGGGACTGAACCCGGAACCATGTGAATGGTTAGTATGTATTCATAAATCACTTTCCCTTCCCCCAACGCACACGCAGTTTTATTTTATTAAAACCTTTCACTTTTATTATTATTCTGAAATTTCACTTATACTTAATCTAGAAATACTAAAGAAATGTGCCTACACATGTTCGAAGAACAACCTACTTCTAGTATCACAACCAGTGATTTATATGAAGTTAGAGAATAAAAGTGAAACAATACAAAAATGAAACTGTTTATAACTGTTCCTATGTTGAATCGTAGTTGTGGTTAGATTTAAAAGTAAAACTATATCACATTACAATATAGATGTAATATATATATATATATATATATATAAAAGTAACAAGCCAAGGAAAGAAATTCCTCCAAAGGGGTGTGCAAAAACTGACATACCAATGAATGGTATGTCAGTTGAATACCATTGAACTAGGGGTACAATACAAATTACAGCCAGAAATTAAATTTATGATAATGTGTATACATAAAAAGCACCATCTGAACGTGGCCGATGCCAGCGCCGCCTTCACTGGCTTCCGTGCCGGTGGCACGTTAAAAGCACCAGCCGATCGTGGCCGATGCCAGACTCCCCTGGCACCTGTGCCGGTGGCATGTAAAAAGCACCCATTACACTCGTGGAGTGGTTGGTGTTAGGAAGGGCATCCAGCTGTAGAAACACTGCCAGATCAGACTGGAGCCTGGTGCAGCCTCCTGGCTTCCCAGACCCCTGTTGAACCATCCAACCCGTGCTAGCGCGGAAAACGGACGTTAAACGATGATGATGATGATGTGTAGTTGTAAATATGCTAACAATATTAATTCTTGCAGTATTGTATAGTTCATAGCTTGTATTCTTATTGCATCAATCTAACTTTGTAAGTTTTGGAAGAATTTAAAAAAATTGGAGGTACTCCTTTAGAAACGCACCTGACAATATTCTTGATTGTTTTTAATCAGATTCTTTTTTTTTTTTTACTGTGCACACTTGTTAGGGTTAGTTTTAATAATATTTATTGGTTGGAGTGGCCGTGTGGTAAGTAGCTTGTTTACCAACCATATGGTTCCGGGTTCAGTCCCACTGCGTGGCACCTTGGACAAGTGTTTTCTACTATAGCCTCAGCCGACCAATGCCTTGTGAGTGGATTTGGTAGACAGAAACTGAAAGAAGCCTGTCGTATATATGTATATATATATATATATATATATATATATATATATATACACTACCGTCAGAAATTAATTAGCACCCTTGATTTGCTCTTCACTCAAGGTATTTGCTGTCACCTAGTGGCCATATCTCGAACTATTGCTTTGTTGCGAGTTCACTGTTGCACAGAACGATGACGTAACTTTGTTTGCAGAGCGGTTTGAGAGTCTACAGCCTAATGATGTTGACATAGCAGTGCAACAACAACTTGGAGTGCGGATGCAGACAAATCTTCCTTTGTTTAATAGATATAGGTAGCGCCTCGCAAGGACCGAAATCACACCGTACTAAGTTTTCTCATCGCGTAAGATGTTTTGAACAGCTCGTAGGTTAATTGATTTGTGTATTTGCAAGATTTTTTTTCCTCACAAATTCTCCTACACTCTGCTTGGTGACGTCACTTCCGGTTCACAAAACTTTCTGTTATACATCAAATAAGGTGAGAAATTCTGCTTTCTTTCTTTTTTGTTTCATGAATAATAACTCATAGCAGTTTTGTTATAGCATAACATTATTCAAATGAATAGTTTTAATGAAAATAACTGGTTTTTATCGTTCATTCCTAGATGGTCCCAAGACCTCGCATGACCTTGGAGAGATGGTACGAGGCTCTCTCGTGGCGTGGGAAGTTGTCGGAGGCTGCAATAGCCAGAAAACTTGGTGTAGCCAGGCGCACAATTCAGTGCTTATTTAAGAAATACGAGGAAACCGGATCAGCAGCTGACAAAAAGGGTAGGGGACGGAAGAGGCTGACGACCCAGCGGGAGGACCGGATGCTGATCCGAAAGTTACTGTACAACTGAAGGGCAACGAGCTGGCAACTGGCGGAGGAGATGCAAAAGATGAAAGGGAAGCAGTTGTCTACAACCACCGTCAAGACCAGATTACAGGAAGCTGGTCTAAAATCCTGTAGGGCCGCCCGTAAGCCGCTCCTTACAGCCCAAAACCGGAAGAGGCGGCTGCTCTTGGCCCGTGCCCACAAGATATGGACCGTGCAGCAGTGGCGGACAGTGATGTTCGCTGACGAGTCGCGATTCAGTCTCGTCAGTGACAAGCCTGTCCATGTGCGACGCCGCAGGGGTGAGCGCTTCAACAAAGACCGCATTGCTCCCACCATGAAGCATGGTGGGAGTGGTCTGATGGTGTGAGGGGCGTTCAGCTACAGTGGTGTTGGGCGGCTCTATGCCGTCGAAGGCAACATCAACGCAGCAAAGTACGTTGAGATAGTACGGGATACCTCTTTGGTGGCGAGGAGTACGTGCTCCAGCAGGACAACGCGCCTTCCCACACAGCCAAGCTCACAACCGGTTTTTTCAAGGACCATGGGGTGACGGTCATGGACTGGCCTGGCCAGTCACCTGACCTGAACACTATTGAGAACCTCTGGAGTCGATTGGGTAAGGATTTGAATGTGCAGCAATACAAGAACCGACACGAGCTGTTTGGGGCACTTCTTGCTGCATGGAGGGCCATCCCTGCACAGTACCTGCAGGCACTCATAGACAGCATGCCGACCAGCGTAGCAGCTGTCATTGTTGCCAAAGGAGGAGCAACAAGATATTGACTAAATTTCACGATTAATAACAATTATGTGGTGTGCTGGGATATGTTTTAATAAATTTTTGATTAAAAACGAGTTTGTTTCTGGTAATAAGTTAATTAAATTAAGAAAATGTAAGAAAATGTAGAAATTTGAGAAGTGCTAATTAATTTCCGACGCAAGTGTATCATCATCATCATCATTTAACGTCCGCTTTCCATGCTAGCATGGGTTGGACGGTTCAACTGGGGTCTGGGGAGCCCGAAGGCTGCACCAGGCCAGTCAGATCTGGCAGTGTTTCTACAGCTTGATGCCCTTCCTAACGCCAACCACTCCGAGAGTGTAGTGGGTGATTTTATGTGCCATCGACACAGGTGCCAGACGAGGCTGGCGAACGGCCACGCTCGGATGGTGTTTTTATGTGCCACCGACACAAGTGCCAGACGAGGCTGGCGAACGGCCACGCTCGGATGGTGTTTTTATGTGCCACCGACACAGGTGCCAGACAAGGCTAGCAGACGACCACGCTCGGTGTTTTTTATGTGCCACCGACACAGGAGCCAGATGAGGCTGGCGATCAGCCACGATCGGATGGTGATTGTTACGTGCCCACAGCATGGAGGCCAGTCGGTGCGGTACTGGCTACGGCCACGTTCGGATGGTTTTCTTGTGTGCCACCGGCACTGGTACCACAAGGATACAAATTCCATTGATGTTCATCTATTTTGATTTTGTTTGATTTTTTGATTTTTTAAATTTTTTTGATTTTCACTTGCCTCAACAGGTCTTCACAAGTGCCACAAGAAGGAAGGTATGCACAGGTGGACTGACTACGTCCCAGGTAGGGGCCACGGGTTATGGCCTGACTAGTCTTGCTGTCTCTTCTCACGCACAGCATACTTCCATAGGTCTCGGTCTCTAGTCATTTCCTTGGTGAGACCTAAAGTTCGAAGGTCGTGCTTCACCACTGCGTCCCAGATTTTCCTGGGTCTACCTCTTTGTATATATATATATATATATATATATATGTATATGAATGTGTGTGTGTATATGTTTCTGTGCCTGTGTTTGTACCCCCAACAGTGCTTGACAACCGATGCTGGTGTGTTTATGTCCCCATAACTTAGCGGTTCGGCAAAAGATACCGATAGAATAAGTACTAGGCTTCCAAAGAATGTTCTGGTGTCGATATGCTCGGCTAAAGGCGGTGCTCCAGCATGGCCGCAGTCAAATGACTGAAACAAGTAAAAGAGTAAACAGATTGTGAAATGGTCTTCTTACAATTTGTAGACAATATTGTTGGGCCCCTCACATCATTAATAATACCTGATTGGTAAAAGTAAATTACCGCCTTTTGTATCGTCCGACACGTTTGTTTATTTTTGCGAGTGCCTGTTTCCCATCTCTGCTTTTTTTAGTATAAAATATTAAAAAATGTATGAATTTTTCTAGGATCTTTTCCTTTTGAACGGCAGATGTCAACACAATTTCTAGTTAACTAAACACTTTTAAACTTCGTATACTGGAAGAATGTGTTTATAAAACATCATTTTCTCTTGTTTTTATTGAGAAAATTCTATAGTTTGTAAGATATTTTGTCTGAAAATCTGAGCATTTCAGCAATTTTAACCAATTGATTACCTCCATTCAACTAAAATCATTTGCTGCGTCTAAAACTGAGACAACATCCTGTAACTAACCCTAAACCTCCCCCCTAACCCTAACCCTAATTTTTTTTTCTTAGTTGTTAAATTAATTTAATTCCATTGCTTTAGTTTTTTTTTTACACGCGTAACAATTAAATTAATTTAACAATTAAGAAAAAAAATTTAGGGTTAGGGTTAGGGGGGAGGTTTAGGGTTAGTTACAGGATGTTGTCTCAGTTTTAGACGCAGCAAATGATTTTAGCTCAAAAGAGAGCATAGGATTGGTTAAAATTCGAAAAATTAAACTATGTTAAACAAACAAATTACAATTTTCTCAAGAAAGCCAAGAGAAAAAATGTTTTATTTTGACACATTCTACCAGTATACAAAGTTTTAAAGTGTTTAGTTAACTAGAAATTGTCTGCCGTTCAAAAGGAAAAGATCCTTTTTCTAATTTTTTGCATACATCATTTATTTTATATATATTTTCCGTTTTCATAACATTTTTTTAAAATTGCATTTCATTTTCTTAGAGAGGAGTGTTTCTAAAGGAGCGCTTTAGTTACTGTGAATAATCCTTATTTAATGATTATTTAGAGAGAAGAAACAGGAAGAGAGGAATAAAGAAAAGAAAGAACAGAAAAACAAGGATATAGAGTCTAGAGTCTTAGACTATTGCTACACAATTGACACACTTTTTCTGTTTATGACCCCCTCATTCCTTCTATCTCTTTACACTCTAATATCTTTCTCTCTCTATCATCCTTATCTCTCCACTGGCCACTAACTGGAACACTTTCCCTTTTCTATATCAGTGTTTTTTTTATAATTCTTCTCTCTTTCTTTCTTTATTCTTCTCTTCCTGTTTTTTTTTTCTTTTTATTATTCTTCTTTCTTTTTTCTTTCTCTTTCTTTATTCTTCTCTTCCTGTTTTTTTTTCTTTTTATTATTCTTCTTTCTTTTCTCTTTCTCTTTCTTTTTCTTTATTCTTCTCTTCCTGTTTTTGATTTGACCCTATTAATACATTCCCTATTTCTAGGTCACTAAAACTCACGGAATTTACAAAAAAATTATTAACAGGAGCATTATTAAATCTCAGAGCGAGATGTAAACAGTAACCACTCGACAATGTAAAGTATAAAAGCCATCTCAATATGGCTAACCACAAAGTGGGGGGGAGGGTTACTGTAGCTTTTTAGCCCCAGGAGATCATCGTCTCCAGCTGGCTTTAGACACACTTTCTGTGCCCTTGAAGTATTTGCAAAGGGAGGCCATCCCTTCCTCCCTTTGCAAATACTTCAAGGGCACAGAAAGTGTGTCTAAAGCCAGCTGGAGACGATGATTTCCTGGGGCTAAAAAGCTACAGTAACACCCCCCAATTTGTGGTTAGCCATATTGAGATGGCTTTTATACTTTACATTATTAATAGGAATTATTATTCTAGTATGGGTCTAACACATGACATCAACACCATGTGCATTATGGTGTCAAGTAGATGAATGGTTAGTATCAGACAAAGCAGGCTGTTGATAAATCATCTTTTACAAAAATTTTTTCAATGGTGATTTTCAAATTCCAATCTTAGGAAAATACAAGGAAAAATATCCCAAACTCAGACGAAAATACCACCATGAACAAGACAAGGGAGCATCTTTAAAATCTCTTAATACATACAAATAAATGAGGTACTAGAAATAGCAGCCAACAGTCCCACTGCGTGGCATCTTGGGCAAGTGTCTTCTGCTATAGCCCCGGGCCAACCAATGCCTTGTGAGTGGATTTGGTAGACGGAAACTGAAAGAAGCCTGTCGTATATATGTATATATATATATATGTATGTGTGTGTGGGTTTGTGTGTCTGTGTTTGTCCCCCTAGCATTGCTTGACAACCGATGCTGGTGTGTTTACGTCCCCGTCACTTAGCGGTTCGGCAAAAGAGACCAATAGTATAAGTACTGGGCTTACAAAGAATAAGTCCCAGGGTCGATTTGATCGACTAAAGGCGGTGCTCCAGCATGGTCGCAGTCAAATTACTGAAACAAGTAAAAGAGTAAAGAGTATTCCTAAAATTTCACATTAAAAAAGTTTAAAAAATAAAGAAAAAGAATTTTTAAAAAAAGGCACATTGGAGAATCATTAGCTCCAATCCATTTTGCTTTTTTAGCACACTAGAGATCGAATGGGGAAAAAATCATTGATGCAGGAATGGCTCTGTGGTTAAGAAGATCGCATTGCAACCATGTGGTTTCAGGCCCAGTCCTACTGTGTGGTACTTTGGACAAGTGTCCTCTACTGTAGCCCTGAGCTAACCAATGCCTTGTGAGTGAATTTGGTAAGCAGAAACTCGGTTGAAGCCTGTCATACACACACACACACACACAGGTAAGTACAATACAGGGATCCACGTGTAGGAACTTAGTAAGCTTCAAGCATTTATGCAGTTTGTACAGATGGCAATAAAACAGGTTTATTAACATCAGAAGTTACACACCTCTTCCACGATGGAAATTAAAAGGAATTTCGATAAGTTGACGATTACTATACAACTCGCAGTTTAGCAACTAAAGCTGCTGAGAATGCAAATAAAAATCCAGTCCACACCATGAAGTGGTTGGCATTTAGAAAGGCATCCTGCTAAAAAGCACTCAGTCCATTCTGCAGGGTGGCTGGGGTTAGGAAGGTCATCCAGCCATAAAAATCATGTCAACACCGACACAGTAGCCTGGTGTAGTCTTTTGCCTGGCCAGCTCCTGTCAAACTGTTCAACCCATGCCAGCATGGAAGGCAGACATTAAATGATGACAATGGTTTTATATATATATATATATATATATATAAATATATGTGTGTGTGTGTGTGTGTGTGTGTGGCACGTAAAAAGCACCCACTACACTCACAGAGTGGTTGGCGTTAGGAAGGGCATCCAGCTGTAGAAACACTGCCAGATCAGACTGGAGCCTGGTGCAGCCTCCTGGTTTCCCAGACCCCTGTCGAACCGTCCAACCCGTGCTAGCACGAAAAACGAACGTTAAACGATGATGATGATGATATATATATGTATAGAGAGAGAGAGAAAGAGACACACACACACATCTTTATGTTTGTTCCCTACTACCACTAGTTTGGCAAAAGGGAATGATAAAATAAGTACTTATTTCTTTATTGCCCACAAGGGGCTAAACACAGAGGGGACAAACAAGGACAGACAAAGGGATTAATTCGATTACATCAACCCCAGTGCGAAACTGATACTTAATTTAATGACCCCGAAAGGATGAAAGGCAAAGTCGACCTCGGCGGAATTTGAACTCAGAACATAACGGCAGACGAAAAACTGTTAAGCAAGTCGCCCAGCGCGCAAACGTTTCTGCCAGCTCCACCACCTTATATAAATGGAATGATAAAATAAGTACTGTTTGTTTAACTTCACCCTTCAAGGTGGTGCCTCAGCATGGCTGCAGACCAATGACAGAAACAAATAAAAGATAGAAGATATAAAAAACACCTCAACTAAGTCAGTTAGAAAGTTACTGGTCAACTTTTCATGGAAACTTAACGTGACAGTCCTGTAAGGGAATTACACCACTGCTGTTTAACCCTAGGAAGCTTCGACGCTTCCTGTCAGCCTTGACACATTTCCTGTGTCCTGTCAAGGCTGACAGGAAGCATCGAAGCTTCCTAGGGTTAAACAGCGGTGGTGTAATTCCCTTACAGGAATGTCACGTTAAGTTGACAGTATACAACCACTCTATCGCTCCACCACCGTACATATCTCTATGAGATATTTAGAAATTTAATATTTCTGATTTTCATGGAAAGTTTAACAAGAAATACTGTTTTAATGTTTAAATTTAGAAAAGATATACTGAGAATTATTGGTTTATATATATATATATATATATATATATATATATATATATATATATATATATATGACTAATTTTAAAATGATGGAATTTATACATGTACCTCATATACTCTTTTACTTGTTTCAGTCATTTGACTGCGGCCATGCTGGAGCACCGCCTTTAGTCGAGCAAATCGACCCCGGGACTTATTCTTTGTAAGCCCAGTACTTATTCTATCAGTCTCTTTTGCTGAACCGCTAAGTGACGGGGACGTAAACACACCAGCATCGGTTGTCAAGCAATGTTGGGGGGGACAAACCCAGACACACAAACACATACACACACACTTATATATATATATACATATATACGACAGGCTTCTTTCAGTTTCCGTCTACCAAATCCACTCACAAGGCATTGGTCGGCCCGGGGCTATAGCAGAAGACACTTGCCCAAGATGCCACGCAGTGGGACTGAACCCGGAACCATGTGGTTGGTTAGCAAGCTACTTACCACACAGCCACTCCTGCGCCGAAGTTTTAAAGTTCTATTTATTTTTTGAAATTTTGTTCTATTGTAAAGTTATATGCTCTATACTAGTACTTCCCCATCTTTTCATTCTTGCAGAATCCTTGAAATATATTTGTATATCCTTGAAGAACTGAAGGCCAACCTCAGGATGCTGAACCTTCCAGACGAGATATGCCTGATGCCTTGCTATACTCAAGAAGACCCGTACTCCACAGCAGAAGTGTTAAGGCCAGTCCCCTTGGTGAAGAGGGTTGGCCTGCAAAAGTCATGTGCTGGTGCCACATAAAAAGCACTTGTGTCAGTTCCATGTAAAAACACTTGTGCAGTGCCATACAAAAAGACCTAGCATACTCTGTAAAGAGGTTGGCATTAGGAAGGGCATCCAGTCATAGAAACCAAACCAATATCAGACTGGAGCTTGGCAGTTCTGATCAAACCGTCCAACCCATGCCAGCACAGAAAACAGACATTAAATGACGATATATGTTTCAAGGAACCCCTTCCATAATCCACTTAGCCCTATTGTGCTCATGATGGTGACTTGTGGGTTCAGTTTCCTGACAGGAAGGTTTCATGTCCTTGAGCAAAGCAGTCCCTTTTACACTTCTTCAGTTCACCTAACTGGAAGTGAGTAATAATACCAGTTGGGTACCCCATCCAGCGAAATCTTCAAGAACAGGAGTAGTGGGAGTACTAAGTGCTCAGTACTATGTTTTTGCTTAAACTCTCATCATCTGGCATAAAGCCACCTTCCTGAATACTACATTCCCTTATTGAGGGGTTTTGTTTTGGGAGTTACCAGGTGACCTCACCGGTGCTGGTGCCACATAAAAAGCACCCTGTACACACTGTAAATTGGTTGACATTAAGAAGGGCATCATCCAACTATAGAAACCCTGCCAGGACAGACATTGGAACTTAGTGCAGTGCCCTGACTCACCAGCTCCTGTTGGATCATCCAACCCATGCCAGATTGGAAAATTAATGTTAATGGTAATGATGATGAAAAGCTATCACAATAGCCCATGTTGCCCAAACGGTTTCAGTTTAATGATAGTTAATGCTGTTTTGGCCATTCAAAACAAAGCAGTTGTCTGCTGTTTAAAGAAACAAAAGGATTGTGTACTTACAGTGGCATTCCTAATGGCAGTGAGTACATCCAGTGTGGTAAGACCACCAAGAGGGTCAACTGATTCTAAAGTGCGACCAAAGGTCTCATGGAAAATATAACAAATCCTTGCACCACCACATCTGCAAATGAAATAAGCAGTGAAATGAGAGAAAGAGAAAGACAGAACAAAAGCAAGCGGTTTGTTATTATCAGCATCATATGATGGTGATGAATGGTAAAATTTTGGGATCAATACACTGATAATCAAGTGTCCTCAAATACTCCTCACACCCTGTCTATCAAGATCATCTAACATCTACTTTCCCATGCTTGCAAGGGTCCAACTAAGGTAGCACTGAATGTGTAGTTTTAGAAGAAAAGTCCCAATCACTTAAAGTGGGTGAAAGTTGTGAAAGAGGAGAATCTAGGAAGATGTGAAGGCTGATCTCAAGATGCTGACCCTCACAGAGAAGATGACAAAACACTGAGACAATTGGCGAAACACTCAGCTCAAAATCAGTCCATCACAGCAAAAATGAAATCCTAATAGTAATATGCTTATGCTTGTCTTCACTGTCAGTGAACAGGTCGCGGTCTCAAAGCAGCGAAAATATTTTGACAAATTAAATTTAAATGTTAAAGTGAATCTAACGGTTTTGCATGTTTCTTAAATGGCTTATGAACACCTTCCATGCTGCAAATAAAATGCAGATATATTAAAAGTTAAATGATCTTGTATATGCATATCATGCATAGAGTACTTTACAGGGTGGTATCAAAAAGTTCCTGGACTACTTATGTTTCATAAAAATTAACTTATTTATCTAAGTTTTAACAACATCTCTTTTGAAATAGTCACCTTTCACAGCAATACACAGGTCCCAGTGTTCCTACCACTTTTGGAATGTAGTCTGGTCCCAATGTTCATGCCACTTTTGGAATGTAGTCTGGAAGCTGTTTTCTGTGAGTTTAGGACAATTTGCTCTTGCTCTTGTTAAAACAGCAACTTTTGAACTGCCTTTTCATCTTGAGGAAGAGATGGAAGTCAGCGGATGCTAAATCTGGTGAATAGGGTGGGTGCAGAAGCGATATTATGTTGTTTTTGGTGAGAAACTCCTACATGAGGCAAGTTCAGTGACAGGGTGCATTGTCGTCGCGAGGAATCCAATTCACTGTGCCCCACAGATCTGGTCACCTTTACCGAATGTCTTCCCACAAATACTTCAAAACATTGCAGGTGAACTCTTGATTAATGGTCTAACCCTGGGGCACGAATTCTCAATGCACAATACCACAGATGCTGAAAAAAACGGATGAGCATGCTCTTCACTGAGCTGTGGATGTATTGTGATGTGTATGATCCATCATCTTGTCATGAGCTTGCTGAAGCATGCTCAATCTTTCTGTAGCAGACTTCCCAAGTTTAATACAAAATTTTAGATTGGCTCTTTGCTCCAACTTCCTATCTATGACGAAAATGGCAGACAACAGCATACACGTGATCACAAAAACACAAATTTCACAATGCGTGAAGTAAACACACTGACATCACTCAGCACACTGCCTCATGAAAATCACTGCTCGCTCTCACTGTGCATACAACTGTGTACTGCCATCCGTTGGCTACAGAACTAGTCAAAGAATATTTTGATACCACCTCATATACGACTAATTGTTATTGATACAACAAAAAACTTGCATTATAGGTTATGAAATACAGCGTGTGTGTGAGCGCTTCACACCATTATACATCTATATTGAGTCATTAGTTTCGTTTTAGCTTTTTTTCTTTACATTGTATCTTTAACCAACACAATACTTCCATCTCTCAATACTTCCATCTCTCAATATTTACCATTATCACCCTTAACGTTGCCACAGCCAACACCAACAACCTCACTACTGAGTTACTTCCCTTAGCATGACAGCTGCGTCTAATCGTCACACTGATAATATAAGACCTCTTGTTCCCAGATCATCTTTTAGTAGAGGTTAGGACTTACAGTAATCATGTGAGACAGTTCACACCTCTTACTTTGAAAACGATTTGGTAAAGATAACATGAATTTGAAGGGCGCCTTGCTGTACTCCAAAAGAACTGTCCTCCACGGCAGAAGTATTAAGACTGCAACTCCTGGTGAAGAATATTGGCCTGCAAGAGACCTCTGCTAGTGTCACATTAAAAGCACCCAGCACACTTTAATGTGGTTAGTGTTAAGGATATCCGTCATGGAAACCATGCCAAATCAGACTGGAATCTGGTGCAGCTCTCCGGCTTGCCAGCTCTGGTCAAACCATCCAACCTATGCCAGTGTGGAAAACTGGACATTAAATGATGATGATGATGATGATGATAAGATTACAACTGCAATAAGGTTCCAAAAGAAACTATCATCATCATCATCATCACCATTTAATGGCGGCGAGCTGGCAGAAACGTTAGCATGCCGGGCGAAATGCGTAGCCGTATTTTGTTTGTCGTTACGTTCTGAGTTCAAATTCCGCCGAGGTCGACTTTGCCTTTCATCCTTTCGGGGTCAATAAATAAAGTACCAGTTTCCCACTGGGGTCGATGTAATCGACTTAATCCCTTTGTATGTTCTTGTTTGCCCCCTCATGTTCAGCCCCTTGTGGGCAGTAAAGAAATACATTTAATGTGTTTTTTACACTAGAATGGATTGGATGGTTCAATAGGAGGTGAGCTAGAGGAGTGCAGCAAACTCCAATGCCTACTTTGGGATGGTTTCTACTGTTGGATGCCCCTCCTAATGCTAACCACTTTACAAAGAGTACTTGGATGTTTTGTTTTAAATGAGAAGTTACCAAGTAACTCACAAGACAAGATCCTGCTCAACTGGGCAGAGAATAGTATTAACCCATTTTAACCCACTGTCCTCGTTTAAGGACAGTTGTATTTGGTTTATCTACTGCAATAAAGGTTAACTGGACACAAAATAGTGCTTGTTGTATTTATTTAACCATTGTATTCGGTTTAGTTACTGCATCATCGTTTAACATCCGCTTTCCATGCTAGCATGGGTTGGACGATTTGACTGAGGACTGGTGAACCAGATAGTTGCACCAGGCTCCAATCTTGATCTGGCAGAGTTTCTACAGCTGGATGCCCTTCCTAACACCAACCACTCTGAGAGTGTAGTGGGTGCTTTTACGAGCCACTGGCATGAGGGTCAGTCAGGCGGTACTGGCAACGGCCATGAAAGAAATTGTTTTTTTCTTCTTTACGTGTCACCTGCACACCAGCACAAGTGCCAGTAAGGCAACGCTGGTCCAGTAAGGCATAAAGGTTAACTGGATGCTTCTGTATGTTCATTATCCCTATTTATATAACTATCTTCAAAATTTCGATAGGGTTAACCTGGGTTAACAGAGGTAGCAGCTTTATGCCAGGTGTAGAGAGATTGAAGTATGATAGACAGACAGGAGTCATACTCTAGAAAGATATGATTATCCCAGTTAGAAAATAAAGATAAGGTGAAGGTGTGTCAAAGCACAACCTCAAGCCACAAGAAGATGAATATAAGAGAAGTGGTATGGGTTGGTAAGAAGTTCATAGGAATGTGATGGAGAGTAACACATGGACAGAAATGGAGTTAGAAGGAAATGCAATAAGTGGTGAACATAGTTGAGCATGGATTAACATCTTGTAAATATAAACACGATATATTTTCTATAAGACATTTTTTTTTTCAAAAATCCAACTTACAATTCTGTGGTTTCAATATTTTTAGCTGTCCCTTCAATTGTATTACAATAAGCAGAAGCAAACCTGGTGATGATTTGCAGGAGTAACTGGCCCTACAATGATCAACAAAACATATTTGAAGACAGAAAATGCTTCATATACAAAGATATGCACGATTACATACAGACATACATACATATGAAATAGAGGTAAACATACAATCTGATTTTAATTCATACTTTAGCCTTTCAACCCCTGGTACAAAGCTACCCAGCTCCACTTTCTCCTCCCAAATAATTCCACTTTGTCTTGGAAGCTTTTGCCCCTTTCCTTTTTCCCTTTATTCTTTTATATCTTGCAGGGTACATGACAACTTCACTAGTGTTGGTGACACGAAAAAAGCACCCAATACACACTGTAAAGTAGTTGGTGTTAGGAGGGGCATCCACTTATGCCAAAGACGACACTGGAGCTTGACGCAGTCCTGCAACTTGCTGGTTTCTGTCAAACCGTCCAACCCATGCCAGCATGGAAAAACGGACGTTAAATGATGATGAATAGACTGGAGCCTGGTGCAGCCTTCTGGCTTCCCAGAACCCCGGTCGAACCGTCCAACCCATGCTAGCATGGAGAACGGACGTTAAACGACGATGATGATGATGATGACATTGCACTGGCTTCTGTGCTGGTGGCACGTAAAAAGCACCCACTACACTCACGGAGTGGTTGCGTTAGAAAGGGTATCTAGCTGTAGAAATGCTGCCAGATCAGACTGGAGCCTGATGCAGCCTCCTGGCTTCCCAGACCCCAGTCAAACCCATGCTAGCATGGAAAACGGACGTTAAACGATGATGATGATGATGATGATTACACAATCTTAAAAATAATGATTTCTAACTATACATCCTTCAGTTGAGGGGTCTCATCCTACAAGATATTTCACCATCTCACTGGTGCCAGTGCCAAAAGCATTCAGTACCTTCTGTACAATGATTGGTGCTAGGGAGGGCATCCAGTCATAGAAACTACATCAAAGCAGACATTGGAGTTTATTGCAGTCTTGTGGCTCACCAGCTCTTGTCAAACCATCCAACCCATGCCGGGATGAAAAATGAATAATGGTGTACAAGGACAAAGTTTATGTGGAGTCAATTACATCAATTCCAATATCTGCTTTGTCTTTTATTTAATCTAAGCACCTTCTACTGTAGCCCCTGTGCCACCAAAGTCTTGTGAGTGAATTTGACAGACAGAAACTGTGTGGAAGCTTGTCATGTGTATGCATGTACAGTGTGTCCCCACCACACCACTTGACAACTGGTGTTGGTTTGTTTATGTCCCCATATATTAGTGATTCAGCAAAAGAGACCAGCAGAATATGTACCAGATTTAAAAATCAAGTATAGGGTGGGAGGGGTCAAACCCTTCCACTAAAACCCTTCGATAGAGATATTGAATGAAGTGATATTTTCATAAAGAATTTCAAGTCCCTTACTTTATCTTCCACTGGTTCTCCGAATGAATTCAATAAACTCTGGAACTGAGCAATTAGGACATTAACCCTGGTTTTCAATTCTGGTAAGCAATCTCGGATATGGTGCATAAGTAACTAGAAAAGAATTAATAAGCATTAGAAAAAAAGTCACATTGCAAATCTTGTCTACAAATCAGGTTAGTTTAATATAAAGGGAAAGTTTACGAAAATAAACAAAAGACGAAGGCAGGTGGTGTACAAACAAACAGATGTATTAGTATAGCGCTCAGGAATAGAAAAAGTCTTTTACGTTTCGAGCCTACGCTCTTCTACAGAAAGATACACAGAAAAAAACAAGGAGAGAAAAAAAAATGTGTGTAGTAGCTAACGATCTATGATGGCGTCTGTTTAATATAACATCTCCATAAATCAGTGCAGTCTATAGTGTTGTCACTCATTATTAGACAGTTTAGTTCAAAATGTGCACAAAATAAGAGCGAGTGGTTGGAATAGATGATTGAATTTTTCCTAAAGTCAAAGAGTTATTTAGTGGATAGCTTGGGTTCTGAAATCGTAAATGCAAAGACCGTTTCAGTTTGCTTGGTTATGTGGGAAGATTCCCACCAACCATGCCAGCAGAACCAACGCTTTTGGTGGCAAAACCAGGAGTGACAGCACCAAAGTGGGTAACCAAAAATGATCTAATACCAGACATTCATCAATAATCTACTGATACTGACTGGAGACTTTGTGCCCCTCACTAGTAATTCTATGTTATGGAAAATAAAAGAGTTGATGAAATCACATGACAATTTCTACAAGATTTTCAGATTCTATTTCTTTGTGGCAAATATAATACACACAAAAATTAAATTTACATGGTTGTAATTCATTCTGCTAAGAATCTTAAAATGCACAGTATGCAGTGTAGTCTATATATATATATATATATATATATATATATATATATATATATATATATATATATATATCACCATGATCACTGTGACTGACCAGGTGTTGCTACAAATCGCTGGTTACAATGCACTTTGCATTGTTTTAGCCTTCAAATGACGCCACCCTGCTGGCTAAGCGAGCAGGCCAACAAAAGAAAGAGTGAGAGAAAGTTGTAGTAAAAAAGTACAGCAGGGATCGCCACCACCCACTACCAGAGCCTCATGGAGCTTTGGGTGTTTTCGCTCAATAGACACACACAAATGCCTGGTCTGGGAATCAAAACCGCAACCCTACAACCGCAAGTCCACTGCCCTAACCACTGGGCCATTGCGCCTCCTATATATATATATATATATATGTGTATGTATGTATATTTAGATTGATAGATATATAGACAGACAGACAAATAGAGAGATAGATATGAATAAACAGATAATAGGCAGGCAGAGAGATGACTTCAGTCAGATTAGCAGACTATCTACTGACTGTTTGTTATTAATACATGAAAGACAAAAAGGAAAGTTGTTAACTTACTCTGTTGAGGGTCTTTGCAAGATGCATAGAACCATTTCGGTTGGCTATTGAGGGATATTTCCGTTGGAGAAAGGAAGCTTCATCACGAAGACAATCTGCCATATTCTGAAATTAAAATAAGAAAAAAATTTTTTATAGAAAAATGCGTAAAAACAATGTTGTATATTAATATGTGGTGGTAATAATGAACCAATATTGAATGTATGTGTGTGTGTTAATGCATGTGTATGCGTTTCGTAAAATTAGCCATTATTTTCACAACAGCAAATGAAATAAAGCATAGCAAAAGATTTCTCTGGAACAGGGTCCCCCGATCCCTTATCTGGTGGGCAATGAGGAAACTAGGGATAGATGAATGGTTAGTGAGAGCTGTGCGGGCCATGTACAGGGACGCCGCTAGTAGGGTGAGGGTTGGAAATGTGTACAGTGAAGAATTCCGGGTAGAGGTAGGAGTCCACCAAGGCTCAGTACTCAGCCCCCTCCTATTTATCATAGTCCTCCAGGCAATAACGAAGTGGTGAAGCACGACCTTCGAACTTTAGGTCTCACTGAGGAAATGACTGGAGACCGAGACCTCTGGAAGTGTGCTGTGCGCGAGAAGACCCGGCAGGACAAGTGAGTCCATAACCCGTGGCCTTCTACATGGGATGGAGCCAGCCTACGTATGCATACCTTCCCTTCTTGGGACACAAAACTCTACTTGTGAAGACGTGATGAGGCAAGTGAGGATCAGAATCGAAATCGATCAATGGAAATTGCGGATGTGCTACCAGTGCCGGTGGCATGTCAAAACTCTGCTTGTGAAGACCCGTTGAGGCAAGTGACGATCAGAATCGAAATCGATCAATGGAAATTGCAGATGTGTTACCAGTGCCAGTGGCATGTAAGAGAACTTTCCGTTTCGTGTCCGTTGCCAGCCTCGCCTGGCCCTCGTGCCGGTGGCACATAAAAAGCACCATACGTTCGTGGCCGTTTGCCAGCTCTGTCTGGCACCAGTGCAGGTGGCACGTAAAAAGCACCCACTACACTCACGGAGTGGTTGGCGTTAGGAAGGGCATCCAGCCGTAGAAACACTGCCAGATTTGACTGGGCCTGATGAAGCCTTCTGGCTTCACAGACCCCAGTAGAACCGTCCAACCCATGCTAGCATGGAAAACGGACGCTAAACGATGATGATGATGATGATGATGATGGAGGCGCAATGGCCTAGTGGTTAGGGCAGTGGACTCGCGGTCGTAGGATCGCGGTTTCGATTCCCAGACCTAAAAAGCTCCATGAGGCTCCGGCAGGGGGTGGTGATCCCTGCTGTACTCTTTCACCACTCTTTCTCCCACTCTTTCTTCTGTTGGCCTGCTCGCTTAGCCAGTGGGGTGGCGTCATTCGAAGGCTAAAACAATGCGAACGCATTGTGACCAGCGATGTGTAACAACATCTGATGGTCTGGTCGGTCACGTGATCACGTGATATATATATATATATATACACTACAGTATGTAATTTACATGCATGAGTGCATATGAGCCATCCATATGCTCTATTTATGTGAGTATGTACTGCACAAGCATATATTCACTGTGAATGGTGCTTACAAATGTACATGTATGTATGTAAAACAGATGTTAAAGGATGATGGGTGGATGTGTGTGTGTATATCTATCATATAAATTCCGTTCTGTCTGTCTGCGTGTGTGTCTTCTAGGATCTCAGGCTTCCTCCATCCGATTGCGCTCAAATTTGATATGTATATACCAACGGTATCAGGGCGTGTATAAGTCTTGAAAAAAATTACAAAAATCGATTCCAGGTAAGAAAGCGATCGATAAAGCCGTTTTTGTCCTGCTTTTCTTCCATCAACCTGTACATAACTGCACCTTCAAGTTTTTGTTGTTTTTGTACTGCTTAAAGGCACGTTTCTTTCCTGCCAAGCTTACTGTTTAAACCATGTTTGTGTTCTTCCAGTCAACAGTCTTATCATTACTGGTACTTTAAACTCTTCGGTTGCATATTTGTGCGAATAAAATCGTTTTTCTTTGGAATAGAAAAAAAATCTATCTTTATTTCTTCTTTTGCTGGTGTCTCAAATTTAGGTTAAACCAGTTTTTCTGAAAGGGGAGGCCTATGGGACGGTCGGACAAGTTGTTCTGAGAAAATTGGTTTAAATGTTTGACAACTCAGCACTGTCCATTGGACGTGGGGGTGGCGTTTTGCTAGTATATATGTGTGTGTGTATATATATATAAAATATATACATATTATATATATATATATATATATATATTATATTATATTATATATGTAGAGATATGTGTATATGTGAATCATCATCATCGTTTAATATCCACTTTCCCTGCTGGCAGGGGTTGGATGGCTTGACTGAGTACAGGTGAGCCAGAGGCTGCACCAGGCTCAATTTGATCTGGATAAGTTTCTGCAGCTATGTGTGTGTTATGCACATGGTTGTATGTAGATGTTGTATATGACTGCATGTGTGGCATATGGCTGTATGTATGAAGATTGTCCTGAAATTTTAATGAAACTATTTTTTCATGAATGTTGCATATATGTATGCATGTATTAGTATGTATACATGATTGTGCCTATTTTTGTGTGTGTGTGTGTGTGTGTGTGTGTGTGTGTGTGTGTGTGTGTGTGTGTGTGTGTGTGTGTGTGTGTGTGGTGTGTGCATGCTTGCTCAAAATAGGGGGAGGTAATTAGGCCAGACAAACCAACCTTCTGATTATTGAGGTCTGCTTGACTCCTGTTCACCACACCAATAATACCAAGCTTAACAGGTATCACATGTCCACAGAGTACTTCCATAGCATCAGTACCAGCATCCATAAGGTCTAGTTTAGTAATAACAGCCAAAGTACGTCGACCTATGATGAATGAATTATAAAATGGGAAAAAAATTAACTGAGAATACAATTGATAATTTCATAATTTATTTCAGTATTTTGTCATAGAATTCTATTTACAGGCACAGAATCATACATTTTCCCCATCAAATTCACTGTAACTCTTAAGCATTTAAACCAGCCACATTTGGCTCAGATATTCTACCCATTTTATGCCCAAACTAACCATATCCCGCCTTTCACACCTACTCTACAATGTCAACTACAAGATAATGCATGATTAATTCAAAACAATGAGAGTTAATATGCTTTACAATTGATAGTATAATCCAAGTACTAAAGGGTTAAACATCTTTCAGTAAGTGTATGATGAAATATACTAAATTTGTTTTGTTACAAAGGATCTTTTCGGCTTGAACGGCAGTTTTTAACATAATTTCTAGGTAACTAAAAAATTTTAAACTTCGTATACTGGTAGAATGTGTTTATAAAACATCATTTTCTTTTGGCTTTATTGAGAAAATTCTATAGGTTGTAAGATATTTGTTGGTTTTTTTCTTCAATTTCTGCAATTTCAACCAATCACTGACGTCCATTGAGGTAAACAACATTCTGTGCCGTATGAATATGTCCCTCATTTAAGAAACAGATTGGGTTTATTTACATTTGTGAAGAAAAAAAGATACCCTTCCCCCCACCCCTAACCCTAAAATAGATTGAAATGCAATAGATCGAGAGTAGGGTCGTAATTATGGGTGACAATTTCATATGACACCGCTAGAAAAAATTGGCGTTCAAACCGAAAAGATCCATTACAAAACATACTTGTAAAATAGGGGTGAGTCTTTAATGCTAGCGAATACTGTAATTAAGATTTTGATGTAAATGACATTTAGACTTCATAAACACAAAATTGTTGGTTATAACCTTAGGTGTGATGTGTGTTGAGATTAAAACAGCAGAAAATGAAATCATTTACAGAAGCTAACATGAGAAGAAATGATTTACAGGTCCTTTGTAATTAGTTTGTAGAGTGGCTGTGTGGTAAGTAGCTTGCTAACCAACCACATGGTTCCAGGTTCAGTCCCACTGCGTGGCATCTTGGGCAAGTGTCTTCTGCTATAGCCCCGAGCCGACCAATGCCTTGTGAGTGGATTTGGTAGATGGAAACTGAAAGAAGCCTGTCGTATATATGTATATATGTGTGTGTGTGTTTGTGTGTCTGTCTCCCTAGCATTGCTTGACAACCGATGCTGGTGTGTTTACGTCCCCGTCACTTAGCGGTTCGGCAAAAGAGACGGATAGAATAAGTACTGGGCTTACAAAGAATAAGTCCCGGGGTCGATTTGCTCGACTAAAGGTGGTGCTCCAGCATGGCCACAGTCAAATGACTGAAATGACTGAAACAAGTAAAAGAGTAAAAAGTAAAAGCATTAGATACATAATTCAAGATGCATCATTCAGTCTGTTGCCTTCCTTTCTCTCTCAAACTGTTTGTTATACTCTCTGATATCATTTAATGAAAGGTTTTATAAAACCTTAGTAGAGCTTCAGTGACTGGTGGCATTTATCTTGTGTGTAAATCTACATAGTAGATATACAAATGTGTTAAATTTACCTATTTCTTTTTTCCTGTAGAGTGGAAAACTGGTGAACAGCCTTGATCAATTTACAACCCTTATTGAGGTGTCTACATCACTTGATCAATCCCAAAGAAACTAGTAGCAAGCTATAGTTATATACAGATCAAACCTAGTAGCTTAAGAGAAGTGGAGTTGGAAATTTGCATACCATTCATCATCATCATCATCATCATTTAACATCTGCTTTCCGTGCTAGCATGGGTTGGACGATTTGACTGAGGACTGGCGACCCAGATGGCTGCACCAGGCTCCAATCTTGATTTGGCAGAGTTTCTACAGTTGGATGCCCTTCCTAATGCCAACCACTCCAAGAGTGTAGTGGGTGCTTTTACGTGCCACCAGCACGAGGGTCGGTCAGGCGGTACTGGCAACAGCCATGCTCAAATGGTGTTTTTAATGTGCCACCTGCACAGAAGGCAGTCCAGCAGCACTGGCAATGACCTTGCTAGAATGTTTTTTCACGTGCCACTGGCACAAGTGCCAGTAAGGCGACGCTGGTAACAATCATCAGTGGCCTGTCAACAGGGAACTCAGTCCACACAGTGTCGAGATATGACATAATGTGTGTAAACCTACTAGGTAGAAATAACAAACTGGCACTCAAGAACACAACGCATTGCCTGGTCCAGGAATCGAAACCACAATCTCATGACCATTAGTCCAACACCCTAACACTAAGCCACACACTTCCACGTTAAAGTAAGAACCTAAAATATGTTGTAAAAACAAGGAAAGACACATCAGGTGATATAGTCCTATATAGATTTATCCTTTAGCATACAAACTGGCCATATCCAGCCAAAATATTCTCATATTAACATATTTGTATATCTACTATGTAGATTTACACACAAAATAAATGCCATCAGTTACTCAAGCTCTTCTAAGGATTTTTGCTCAAACTGGCCAGATTTGGCCTCTCACACTTACAATATTATTCTAAAAAATAACCATCAGGTCCTTGAAATCTCAAAGCTGCAAGATAATGCCTGACTAATTCAAATGAATGTAAATAAATAAGCATTACATTTGACCACGTAATCTGAATGCTAAAGGGTTAAATCAACTCGTATTTAACTGGTAGTGTATTTTATTGACTGTGAAAGTACAAAATGCAAGGTCAAACTTGTCGATATTTGAAGTTTAAGGAAAGGGGCTGCAAGGCAGTAATCCAGTGTTTTACCAATCTACTTCCCCTCAATTTACTCACTCACCCAAGACATCATCATCATCATCTTTTAATGTCCACATTTCCATGCTATCATGGGTTGGACGATTTGACTGAGGACTGGTGAACCAGATGGCTGCACCAGGCCCCAATCTTGATCTGGCAGAGTTTCTACAGCTGGATGCCCTTCCTAACGCC
The DNA here is from genome assembly GCF_006345805.1 of Octopus sinensis. Classification (NCBI taxonomy): domain Eukaryota; kingdom Metazoa; phylum Mollusca; class Cephalopoda; order Octopoda; family Octopodidae; genus Octopus; species Octopus sinensis. The sequence continues at coordinate 13,508,598 of NC_043014.1, read as the reverse complement.
AACCACTCCAAGAGCTGAAGTGGGTGCTTTTATGTGCCACCAGCATGAGGGCCAGTCAGGGGGTACTGGCAACGGCCACGCCCAAATGGTCCTTTTTTTTTTTACGTGCCACCTGCACACTGGCACAAGTGCCAGTAAGGCAACGTTGGTAACGATCACGTTTGAATGGCACTTTTTACGTACCCCTGGCACGGATGCCAGTTAGCCGCTCTAGCAACAATCACGCTCGGATGGTGCTATTAGTGCTCCACAGGCACGGATGCCAGTCATCGAATTTGATTCTGATTTCACTTGCCTCAACAGGTCTTTGCAAGCAGTGTCCAATGAAGGGAAGGTTTGCATAGTTACATAAAATAAAGGCATCTCCCTTTGTAACACTTACCTTCAGGATCAACTTCCCGAGCAAGAGCCAAGGATTCAGAGGTAGCCATGTCGGTGTTAGCAGCAGTTACTGACAGAATTATCGAGTTGGGGTTGCTGATATACTTCATACACATCTCTTTAATCTGCATTTCAATATCCTCGGGTTGGTCTCCTACGGGTACTTTGGTAATGCCTGGCAAGTCAACCAGTGTTAAATTAACAACACTAGCAGAATAAATCCTTAAGTGAATGGCATCCTGTGAGATGCCCTGAAATGAAACAGAATATTTTTTAAACATTATTAATAATATTATTATAAATTGTCTTAAACACAGTGAAACAGTAAGAATCAAAATGCTGACTTAGTTTTATCCATTACTTGTTTCAGTTATTTGACTATGGCTATGCTGGGGCACCACTTTGAAGAGTTTTAGTTGGACAAATTGACCCCCGGAATTATTTTTTTAAAAGCCTAGTACATATTCTGTTGGTCTATTTTGCCGAACCACCAAGTTATGAGGACATAAACACACCAACACTGTTTGTCAAGCGATTATGGGGAGGGGGTGAAACACAGACAAGGACACACACACACTCAAATACATACACATATATATTCATCATCATCATTTAGCATCCATTGTCCATGCTAGCATGGGTTGGATGATGTGACCAAAGCTGGAAAGCTGGGGGGGGGAGGGATGCACCAGACCCCAGTAACACTGACCACTTCAGAGTGTGCTGGGTACTTTTACATGGCATCGCAGGGACACTTTTATATATATGTGTATATTGAGAGACCTCCTTCGGTCATGACTGACCATGGGATTGCACCTAGAAAGTTATCCTCCCAGGCACAAGTCCGGGCAAGGTTGTTTATGGAAGACCAGCAGTCGCCCATGCATACCGGCCTCCCCTCTCCACGCCACCAGTGTTATCCAAGGGAAAGGCAAAGGGGCCGATACAGCTTGGCACCTGTGATGTCGCAACTCATTTCTACAGCTGAGTGAACTGGAGCAACGTGAAATAAAATGTCTTGCTCAAGAACAGAAAATGCAGCCCGGTCGGCATTCGAACTTACAATCTCATAATCATAAGCTCAATGCTCTAACCACTGAGCCATGTACCTTCACTATGTGTATATTATGTGTATATATGAAACAGTTTCTTTCAGTTTCTGTTTACCAAATCCACTCTCAAAGCTTTGGTCAGCCTGAGGCTCTAGTAGAAGACACTTGCCTAAGTTACCAAGTAGTGTGATTGAACCCAGAACCATGTGGTTCGGAAGCAAGCTTCTGACAACAATGTCACACTGGCACCTATTTACATAACATATTATATATAATTAATACAATGTCATGTTTGAATGTGAATATGCAAATTACCATTCTGGTTCACGACAGGAGAACAACTCTAATAATCTTTATATATAAAAGAGAAGTTGTGTGTCTGTCTCCAACGATTTAGATTCCTAGCTACTCCTACATTTTGCAGTGCAGTGTAACCAAAAGCGGGTATCTTATAGTCGTGATTCATATCAAGCCCTTCTGGGTATTAGCGCGCGTCTACGATGATTCTATGATTTTAAAAATAATTTACCATCATTTTTTCCATTTTAATGCATTTTTTCACTAAGGGAAGTAACTCTCTAAAAATGTCTACGATGAGTCAACGATTTAAAAAAAAAATTACCATCATTTTTTTTCCATTTTTAATGCATTTTTTTGCTATCTTTTGGCTATAACTCTCTAAAAATGCTTATATAGTTATTTCCCTTACAAACCCGAGCAACGCCGGGTGATACTGCTAGTAATAAATAAACCTTTCTACTATAGGCACAAGAGCTGAAATGGGGGGGGGCTAATTGATTACATCAACTCTAGGACTCAACTGATACTTATTTTATTGACCACAAAAGGATGGAATGAAAAGTTGACTCAGAATGTAAAGTCATAAAAAATGCTTCTAAGCATTTTGTCCGGCACACTAATGATTCAGCCAGCTCGCTACTTCATAAATAATTAAAACTACAACAACAACAGCAAGAACATTAAGAATTTCTTAATTCTATAATTAGGATTTTGCAATTATATACAATATTACCGGTGCTTGACAACTGGTGTTGGTTTTTGTACATTCCTGCAACTTAGCAGTTCAACAAAGGAGACTGATACAATAAGTACCAAGCTTAAAACAAGATAAGTACTGGGATCAATTTATTTGACTAAAATTCTTCAAAGCAGTGCCCCAGCATGGTCAGTCTAATGATGGACACAAGTAAAAGATAAAATATTGGCTGTCTGGTAAGAAGCTTACTTCCCAACCACATGGTTCTGGGTTCAGTTCCACTGTGTAACACATTGGGCAAGTATCTTCTACTATAGCCTCAAGCCAACTAAAGCCTTATGAGTGGATTTGATAGATGGAAACTGAAAGAAGCCTGTCACATATATATATATATCATCATCATCATCGTTGAATGTCTGTTTTCCATGCTAGCATGGGTTGGACGGTTCGACCGGGGTCTGGGGAGCCAGGAAGCTGCACCAGCCTCCAGTCTGATCTGGCAGTGCATATATATATATATATATTTGTGTGTGTCTGTGTTGTCCCCCCCCCCCCACCATCACTTGACAACCAATGTTGGTGTGTTTATGCTCCCGTAACTTATGAGTTTGGTCAAAGAGACCAATAGAATAAGTACTAGGCTTACAGAAAATAAGTCCTGGGGTCGATTTCTTCTACTAAAGGCAGTGCTCCAGCATGGCCGCAGTCAAATGACTAACACAAGTAAAAGAATATATATGTGATTTGTTAACATTCCTGTAACTTAGCAGTTAAACAAAAGTGGTTGATAGAAAAAGCATCAGACTCAAAAATAAAGTATTGGGGTTGATATATTCAACTAAACCCTTCAAAGAACAGTTCAATAACTGAAACAAAAAAAGATTTTAAAATTCCTACAAAATAGGTGCAGGTATAGCTGTGTGGTAAATAGCTTGCTTACCAACCACATGGTTCCCAGTTCAGTATCACTGCGTGGCACCTTGCGCAAGTATCTTCTACTATAGTCTCAAGCTGACCAAAGCCTTGTGAGTGGATTTGGTAGACGGAAACTGAAACAAGCCTGCCGTATATATGTATAAATCTGTGTGTGTGTCCGTCCCTCCATCACCGCTTGACAACTGGTGTTGATGCGTTTACATTCCCATAACTTAGCAGTTCAGCAAAAGAGACTGATAGAATAAGTACTAAGCTTTAAAAAAGAATGTCCTGGGGTTGATTTGTTTGAATTCAACCCTTCAAGGCAGTGCTCCAGTGTGGCCACAGCCAAAGGACTGAAACAAGAAAAAGAATAAAAGAAAACAGACAAACGTGACTTGTGTGACCTCTATTTATTTTTTATTTTTTTGTCTTTCTGAAACACTAGAACAAATTGCATCAGAATGTCCTTACATGGGGTCTGATGAAACATCGAGATACAATTATGTAGTAAAGCTGATCTGGGGACACCTTAGTACTCAATTTCATCTTCTTCAAGAGAAAGCTTTATGATACTCGAATTAATCTCCACCAGGTTTAGAAAATGACAATGGGGAAAATACCGCAGAAACTCTCACACCTAGACAGACCATCAAAGAGTACATATGCTACGTATTGTTTTCCACAACAAAGATACAAATGAACTAATTATCAACATAATGACTATATATGTATAGACACACACACACACGCATATATATATATATATATGCATATATATATATATATATACATACACTCACATACATGTATATACATACCACACAAGTACATACACAAACACATACTCACACACACATACATATATACATACTCACATACACATACATACACATACATACACACACATCTATATACATACATACATATACACACACATTTATATATAATGTTGTGCAGAACAAGCTTGAATTAACATCAGCTTAGCCATTGAATTAAAAGCATTATGGTAGTTAAGGAATGCTATTATTCCATTTGTAATTAGTAAAATAGAAATGATAACCACTTTTGTAAAGATGTTGGTAGATTATCCTATAAGGATGGCGCTTTCCAGAAACAGTAATATTAGGGATCTGTAAACACTATTAGGGAATTCCTGTACAGTACATGCAGCCTCATTTATCACTGATCCGGGATGACACAGATTACGCTTAGCACAGATTCCTCTGTGATAACACAGTTTAGCAATCAGGTGAAGACTGCTTGTACCACAAATTCACGCCCCAGTGATCACCACCCACATTATTCAGCTACCCAGAATGTACTGGCTATGACTCATATTTACATGACTGTGCTGCAAAACTTACACACAAGCACCTACCAACATAGGACCAGCAAATAAGAAATATGAAGGTGCCTCATCTTATTTCTTTACTGCCCACAAGGGGCTACACACAGAGGAGACAAACAAGGACAGACAAACGGATTAAGTTGATTATATTGACCCCAGTGTGTAACTGGTACTTAATCTATCGACCCCGAAAGGATGAAGGGCAAAGTCGACCTCGGTGGAATTTGAACTCAGAACGTAACGGCAGACGAAATACCTATTTCTTTACTACCCACAAGGGGATAAACACAGAGAACAAACAAAGACAGACAAACGGATTAAGTCGATTATATCAACCCCAGTGCATAACTGGTACTTATTTAATTGACCCCGAAAGGATGAAAGACAAAGTCGACCTCAGTGGAATTTGAACTCAGAACGTAACGGCAGACGTTACCTGCATTGCCTTACTGGCACTTGTGTTGGTGGCACGTGAAAAAACATTTGAGCGAGGTCGTCGCCAGTGCCGCTGGACTGGCTCCTGTGCAGGTGGCACATAAAAAGCACCATTTGAGCATGGCCGTTGCCAGTACCGACTGACTAGCCCTCATGCCGGTGGCACATAAAAACACCCACTACACTCTCAGAATGGTTGGTGTTAAGAAGGGCATCCAGCTGTAGAAACTCTGCCAGATCAGACTGGAGTCTGGTGCAGCCATCTGGTTTGCCAGACCTCAGCCAAATTGTCCAACCCATGCTAGCATGGAAAGCAGACATTAAACGATGATGATGCATTGGAATGAACTAGTTCATGTCAAATTAAATCTGAGTAAACATCAATAATTCTTTTAATTAGACATATGACCGTGTTCTTCTGGTCAATTCTATTAGACACACAGATGTCACCATTCTGTATGATATAAGCAGAATTAACATCTGTCACTCACATCTTGTCTGGCATATATTTCTAATTGACTAAACTATGATTTATATGTATAAACTGCTCGTTATTAAAACCAATCAACTTATTCAATATTTGTTCCTCCATGCAGATATGATTTAATCAGGTCCTCAGTAAAGAATTTTTCAGTACGTTTCAGTTCTGTAGCATCTCATCTATTTAAGCCCAACATTTTCAGATACCATCTAACTCTTCTCTTCTAACAATTCCGTGATCCTTCCCCTACTGTTGGTACCTTCCACTAACTAACTACTGTACTTTCCAGTCAGGTTACATACATCACCTAACCTCATTTAAATGTCCACGTAAAAAACCATCCCCATTCACAACATATCTCCTGTGTGGAAGCCTCTGGTATTCTTGGTACCTGGACCATATCCCTGCTCATCACTACCGGGGTGGAGATGGCTGTCCGCAAGTGTGAACCCTGTGAGTTAGTGGGGGTGGGGCTGTTCCAGCACATCTCCCTTGCTGTCCTTTGGGGCAACACCTTTTTCATTTTAGCGAACAGGGTAACCAGTCCTAGGACTTGAAAGAATAATCTCTAAGGCTTGATGATGTTTTGGAGAAAGGAGAATTTGCTTTGACAGACGTAGCTGGAAATGCATAGAGGAGTTGGTTAGTGACACTTTGAACACCCCAACTCAGTCGAAATCACACTGGTTGTCCAGCAAAGATATATGCCACTCAGTCGACATACGAAGCTGGATGTCATGGACAGGAACTGTTAGTCACATGCTATCAAAGATAGAGATGAGCAGAGATGATCAAGGTGATATGAAACTAAATAAGCCTGATCCTACAACAACAACGAAGAATATTTGTCCTTATAATCTATTCTCCTCCATTTCAGCCTTATATATGCTATTCTATGTCTGTTTTACAATACTGCAACAGATTTATGATGGTTTGCAATACAAAAGTTCTTATATATATCACACTTTGCATATCTTCCATTTATTCCCAAATTATTTCTTCAATCTTCTCTAATTGTGTCTTACTAGACCTTCCTTGACTTACTTCTACTATATCATATGTTGGTTCCAGGTGAAATTTGAAATCAGACATCGTCAAAAAGCATAGACTACAATTGCCAGTGGCATGGAAAAAGCACCCAGTACACTACTAAGTGGTTGGCACTAGGAAGGGCATCCAGCCATAGAAACCATGCAACAACAGACAATTGGATTCTGGACAGCTTCCTGCTAGCCAGCTCTATGCTAAACCATCCAACCCATCATGCCAGCATGGAAAGCAGATGTTAAATGATGATGATGATGATATAATATGGTTACCAGAACACAGGCTGCCACACACTGCACTGACACAGATTCTGGCTGGGAGCAAATGTGGAAGAGGAAGACTGCCCAAAAACTGGTGCAGTACTCTCCATGGGGACATATGGGAACTGCAACTGACTTGGACCGATGCAAAAATGGGTGCAGCAGATCACACTCAGTGGATGCAACTGGTGACCCAATGTTCCATCAGAAACAGGAAGAACTAAAACTAAGACTTGAAATATTTGAAAGTTCGGTAAAGTTCACTAAGAAAAAAAAATTATGGAAGACTACCAAGAATGTTGTATATATATTATATATATATATACACAATTTAAAAATAGGGTAAAATCTTTATAAGAAATTATCAAATAGTTAGCGTGAAAAACCTCATAAGGGAAAAATTTATTAATTATTCCCTTTAAATATATTTATTTATATTAAGGGCATTACTAAATATAAATGCCTCATGCTAGGAGAGATTCTTAAAATTTTGATTTTAAGAGGCCCTCCTGGTGTGAGGCATTTATGTATAGTAATGCCCTTAATATAAATAAATAAATATAAATAAGTATATAGATATATGTAATCATCTTATCTTAAAGGAAAAGTGCAATATTATCCCAGTCGAAGTACAACCATTTCATCTCCACGTGACTCTTGGTAGTCTTCTGTAATTTTCTTTTCTTAGTAAAAATCATGCGGGTGTTTATATCAAAATTTACTGAAAGTTCTTCCAACTACACTCTTACATGATGTAAGTATGAAACCCAGATGAGAAATTATCAACTACAACAGAAGTGCAGACATGGCTGTGTGGTTAAGAAATTTGCTTTCCAGCTATGTTGTCTTGGGGTTCAGTCCCACTGTATGACACTCTGGGTAAGTGTCTTCTACTATCACCCAAAAGCTTGTGAATGGATCTGGTAGACAGAAATTTTAAAAAGTCCATTTGTGTGTATGTGTGCATGCATGCGCACGCACGTTTGTGTCTACTCTCAGCCAGACATCACATGATGATTGTAAATGAGCATCACTGTTATATAAGTGAGGTTGTTTGTTTCTAGTCTTCCATAAAAAAAAACATATCTAGCTAAGGGAAAATACCACCTTGCTCAGAAACAGGAGAGGGTTAGTGAGAGGAAGGGCATTCAGTTGTAGAAATCCTGCCTCATGTTACACTTATCAAAGATTGATCTGTGGTAACATGAGTCGACGATTAGAAGATTCTGTTTGTACTGCAAAAAGGTAGCCCATCAACATTGCTCAGCTATCCAGAATGCATTGCCAATTGCTTTTGTTTTCATTAACATACTGCAAGGATGTGCATTCTTAAAATGATATAGATGAGTATTCTCTATTGGGAAAGTTAGAGATGATCAACAAAAGATGACAGTGGAAGGTTTGTAGCTATTGGCCTTTGCTGTTTGGTGTCAATGAATCTACCATTCATTTCTTTGACAAAGTGCAGGGAGCTGATTCATTTACCATTGTTTTGTGGAGTTAAACACCAGTGATAAATGAGGATACATGTACTGTATATCTCTCTGTTACTTACACACACACACAGAGAAACAATTAGTATTGCTAAATAATATACTGGAATGGTTTGGAAAACTTTTTCACTTTTAATCGACACCCAAAACTGAGAAATGAGTTTACAAATAAAATACATTTAAATCTAGTTTAAATAATGAACAAAAGAAAGAAGTCATAAACATCCATAAACAAAGCTCTTTCAAATCTAAGATGAATGTACACATAGAGAGTAGAAAAGAAAATAATAGATACGATTCTAATAGGATCTGGGAATATCAGCTGACTCTAATTTGATAATCCATTGAGGCATGTATTATATTCATTTTCCAATTTGTTACAACATTTTAAACTTTCACATCGCATAGTTTTTTTTCTTTTTTACCAATAATAGACAGCATTATGTTTCAAAATAAACAAATTCTGATGGAATTTAGCAAGATGTCTCTTTTACTCTTTTACTTGTTTCAGTCATTTAACTGCAGCCATGCTGGGGCACAACCTTTAGTCGAGCAAATTGACCCCAGGACTTATTCTTTGTAAGCCTAGTACTTATTCTATCGGTCTCCTTTGCTGAACTGCTAAGTTACAGGGATGTAAACACACCAGCATCGGTTGTCAAGCGATGTTGGGGGGACAAACACAGACACCAAACACACACATACACACACATACATACAACAGGCTTTTTTCAGTTTCCGTCTACCAAATCCACTAACAAGGCTTTGGTCGGCCCGAAGCTATAGTAGAAGACACTTGCTCAAGTTGCCACACAGTGGGACTGAACCCGGGACTATGTGGTTGGTAAGCAAGCTACTTACCACACAGCCACTCCTGCGCCTATGTCTGTAAATAATGTGTGCATGTGTGTGTGTGTCTACATGGCCTAATGATCATGAGATTGTGGTTTCGATTCCCAGCCTGGGTGGTGCACCATGTTCCACAATCATTTTAGCAACTGTTGCATGGCACACTTGTGCACCTGTACAGGTAATGGTGATTTGATAGAGGGCAAGAGCTTATGGGGAACACAAACGTTTGATCATTATAAACAAACCGTTTATGCAGGTTGCTCAGCAAGAAATTGCAGAACCTTCATTTGCCTTCCATGCTGGCATGGGTTGAACAGTGTGGCTGGAGCCAAAAAGCGGGAGAACTGCACCAGGCTCCACTATCTGTTTTGGAATGGTTTATACACCTGGATGCTCTTCCTAACACTAACCACTTTACAGAGTGCACTGGATGCATTTTATGCGGCACCAACACTGGTGCTTTTTATGTGAAACCAACACCAGCAAGATTGCCAAGTAACTCGTAAGAAAATGATCCCTCAGCTGAGAAAGAGAGTGGTATTGAAGACTTTCTGCTGGTTGAGTCATATATATATACACACACACACTTGGAAAATCAAATTCGATGACTGGCATCCATGCTAGTGGAGCACTAAGAACATCATCCAAGCATGATTGTTACCAGTGTCACCTTACTGACACTTGTGCTGGTGGCACGTTAAAAAAACATTCGAGTGAGATCATTGCCAGTGCCACTGGACTGGCTCCTGTACAGGTGGCACGTAAAAAACACCATTTAAGCATGGCCATTGCCAGTACCGCCTGACTGGCCCTCGTGCCAGTGACATGTAAAAGCACCCACTACACTCTCGGAGTGGTTGGCGTTAGGAAGGACATCCAGCTGTAGAAACTCTGCCAGATCTGGGGGGGAAAACACAGAAACACAAACATACATACGCATATAGATATACATATGTACGACAGGCTTCTTTCAGTTTCCGTCTACCAAATCCACTCACAAGGCTTTGGTCGGCCCAAGGCTATTGTAGAAGACACTTGCCCAAGATGCCAGATCTGATTGGAGCCTGGTGCAGCCATCTGGTTTGCCAGTCCTCAGTCAAATCGTCCAACCCATGATAGCATGGAAAACTTTTTGCCAGTCCTCAGTCAAATCGTCAACCCTGATAGCATGGAAAAACGGAACATTAATGAGGAGAACTTTGAAAAACGGATAGTGTCAGTTGCATTAAATAAGAATATACATATATGTATACACATGCACATATGGGTACCGGACGTCACCAGTAGTGCAATTAATATGAAATATGTAAACAAACAAGGGAAAAACGAGTGAAATATGTAAACGAGAAAAAATGGAAAACAGGACATGTTTCTCCCAGTATTCACTATTCTCCTCTTGTTCTGGTCTAACGAACCCACCATGTTGGTTTCCGTTTGGTTCCTTGTATGTCTCCATTGTCATTTTTTTTGTTCCCAACTTTGACCCTCCATAAATCCTAAATTTTATTTTAGAATGGGAGCAACTGTCTTTGAAGACTCATAGTGTCACTGAATGCTCAAAATTAGTAGATAGACAGCCGACAACTGATGAAGGGTCTTCTCTCTGTTTACTTGTCCTGTTTTCCATTTTTTCACATTCACATATTTCATTCATTTGTTTACGTATTTCATGTTATTTGCACCGCTGGTGACATCCTGTACCCATGTATGCATGTGTGTATTAGTTGTAAATGTATTGTATTGTAATGTTGTGTGTATGTATTGTGTGTGTGTGTGTGGTGTGTGTGTGTTGTGTGTGGTGTATATTATTATATCTATATATATATTGTATGCAGTGCTTGAGAAAACCTGTGATTTCAGTTTTGATCTACCAAATCCACTCCAAGATTTGGGTGACCTGGTGCTATAGTAGAAGACACTTGTCCAAAGTGTCACACAGTAGGACTGAACCTGAAATAACCTGACTGGGAAGCAAAATTCTGAACCACACACCCTTGCCTGCACCTATACATAGTTTGTAAAGCAGGGAGAAAAAAACTAGGAGAGCAAAGAAAAGCAAGTGAATATGAGAAGGGTCAGAAATAAATGCAATTTTTATTTATATTAAGTTTTGACTCACACTTTGTATATACAATGGTGAGTAAAAAAAGTAATGCAAATAAACATTGCATTACTTTCTGGTTCACTCTTCTAACTGAAAATCATAATTCTACTCACCTTATTTGTCCCTGTCATCCGTTCTGTCTCAGCTCGAATTTCCTGTCGAATTTCTTCAAAATCGCCGTAGATTTTGTTTTTGGTGTGAAGGAATTTGCCCCATTCTTCAATATGTTCTCCATCTAGAAAATAACAGAAAGCAATTACATGCCAAAATGTCTGAAAGATCTGAAATGAATTTTTAATAAGATTGACCTTCGAACATTAGGCCTCATTGAGACAATGGCTAGTGACCGAGACCTTTGGAAATATGTTGTGCTGGAGAAGACCCAGCAAGCCAAGTGAAACCATAACCTCGTGGCCTATGCCAGGGGTGTAACCAGCCCACTTATGCATACCTTTCCTTCATTGGACACTAAACTCTGCTTGCGAAGACCTGTTGAGGCAAGTGAAATCAAAATCAAATTCGATGACTGCCATCCATGCTAGTGGAGCGCTAAGAGTAAAATCCGAGTGTGATCGTTGCCAGAGTAGCCAACTGGCTTCCGTGCCGGTGGCACATAAAAAGCACTATTCAAGTGTGATTGTTACCAGCGTCGCCTTACTGACACTTGTGCCAGTGGTACATGAAAAAATATTCAAGCAAGGTCGTTGCCAGTGCCACTAGACTGGCTCCTGGGCAGGTGGCACGTAAAAATCACCATTTGAGCGTGGCTGTTGCAAGTACCAACTGACTGGCCCACGTGTCGGTGGCACGTAAAAGCACCCACTACACACTCGGAGTCGTTGGTGTTAGGAAGGGCATCCAGCTGTAGAAACTCTGCCAGATCAGATTGGAGTCTGGTGCAGCCATCTGGTTCGCCAGTCCTCAGTCAAATTATCCAACTCATGCTAGCATGGAAAGCAGACGTTAAACGATGATCATTAACCTGAGTTTCGGTATTTCACTTGCTGCATGCAAAAATTACACTGTGTGACATGATTTTTGTCCTTGGGCAGCAGCTGTTATTTCGTATTTGCTTACTCCTAGAAAGTATCAAAAAATGGCTAATATTTCTTTCAAGCTTTACTTTTGTTACGATATTTATTCAAATCTCAAAGAATTCCTATCAACACATGGCTATGATGCTCCCCCCACTGCTCCTGCTCATAGTCAGAGATGCACATATTATCAGCCACTAAGGAACATGTTCAAATGGTTACGGTCAAACAACTGAAATCAGATCAGTATTGAGCAGAATATTTGTTATAACGATATTTCTGCTTCAGCAACCCAGCACTGAATCAGTCTGAAATGTAATGGAAAATAGATCAGCTTCAACACATTGATGTCCAGGTCACAAAAGCAAAGTTTGAAGGGAATAGCAGTCATTTCCTTTGATTTCTAGATGGAAACAAATAGGAAATAACACTTACTGACCAAAGACAAAACAAAAAAAAAAATTAAAATTTTGTTACATAGTGTTATTTTCAGACTACAGATTTACAGATAATGATTTTATTTTTTTATCATGTGAGGGTTGTAAACAAGTATCATCATCATCATCATACAAGCAATGTTGTTTGTTTCCAATCTTCTGTGAAAATCCTGTCTGGCTATGGAGAAATATTACTTTACTTTGAAAAAGGTCAGGGTTAGCAACAGGAAGGGCATCTGACCATAGAAAATTTGCCTCAACAAATTTCAGCCAACTTGAGTAAGCATGGAAAAGTGGATATTAAATGATGTTGTTGATGATGATGGAATGATGTACATCAGTGGTTCTCAGCCGTTTCTTACCCATAGACCCTGGTGATTCCTATTTTACTTGGATGGTCTCTCATAGCCATTCGAGGTTTAAAATAACTTATGACCTGGTGCTTTGCCATACTCAAGAAGACCCATACCCTGCAACAGAAGTGTTAAGACTGATACTGTTGGTGGTGTAAAGCACTTGTGACAGTACCATAAAGCACCCAGCACCCTCTGTAAAGTGGTTGGCATTAGCAAGGTCATCAAGCCATAGAAACCATACCAAATCAGACTGGAGTCTGGTGCAGCTGCCCAGCTTGCCAGCTCTGGTCAAACTGTCCAACCAATGCCAGCATGGACAACGGACATTAAATGATGATGATTTTTATAATTAGATATTATTAGAAACTGTATAAAAAAATATTTTGTGTAATGTAGAGTAATGTGGAAGTATGACAGATTTATTCCATATAAATTTTGACAACAAAATCTAAAGTGCCATATGGACCCACCCCTGTTGAGAACCACTGGTTTACATGATTAAATGAATTAAGTTATTTAATTTATTTAATCATGTGTGAGACCTGTGAGTTAGTGGGAACAGACCCCCCCCCCTAACTCACAGGTCTCACACTTGCGGACAGCCATCTCCACCCTGGTAGTGGTGAGCAGGGATATGGTCCCGGTATCAAGAATGCCAGAGGCCTCCACGCAGGAGATATGTTGTGAATGGGGTTGGTTGTTAAGTGGACATTTAAATGTGGTTAGGTGATGTATGTAACCTGACTGGAAAGTACAGTGGTTGGTATCCACAGTCATCATCATCATCGTTTAGCATCTGCATTCCATGCTGGCATGGGTTGGACGGTTCAACTGGGGTCTGGGAAGCCAGAAGGCTGCACCAGGCCCAGTCTGATCTGGCAATGTTTCTACGACTGGATGCCCTTCCTAACGCCAACCACTCCATGAGTGTAGTGGGTGCTTTTTACGTGCCACCGGCACAGGTGCCAGACGAGGCTGGCAAACGGCCACGATCGGATGGTGCTTTTTACGTGCCACCGGCACAGTAATAATAATAAATAATAATAATAATAATGAAATTATGTTGAAGACTACCATCACTGCTGCCATTCCCATCCCCTTCATCATTATTTTATGCCCAATGTTTTTCCTGCCGGTTTGGGTTGGACAAGCTGCCATGGTCACATAATGAAGTACTGATGCTTGCTAACCCTTTAGCATTCAGTAAATTACTGTCAAATGTAACGCTTTTTCATTCACATTGTTTTTAACTAATCATGCATTATCTCATAGCTTTGAAATCTTGATGATGTGATAAGTATATTTTTAGAATGGCATTGAAGGGTAGGTGTGATAGGCTGGATCTGACTGGTTAGAACATAAAACAAGTAATGTATTTGGGCCAATATAGCCAGTTTAAATGAACCAGAGGACCATGTTTCATTTGTGTTTCTTCCTTGGCTTGCTATTTACGGATGGATGCTTTTCCTAACACTAACCACTATAGAGAATGTAATGTGACCCTTAATTGTGGAACCAGTATGTCCTCAAAAAAAATGGAGGGTCCTTACAAAACAAAAAAATTACTCACCGGTTGATTCTTGTCGCCGAGTTTCAATTTCAGCTTTACCTATGTGTATCAATTGAAGAACAAGAGGCCGTCTGGTGACTATACCAGATCCCCGAGGTAGAAAATCTTTCCCTACCAAACTCTCCAAAACAGAGCTTTTACCAGAACTCTGGAAAGATAAAAAAAAAAAAAGAATTAAAAAAACCACAACAATGAAACATCTTAATAAACTAATTAGTTCTTTATTAATAAGATGAAAGGCAAAGTTGACATTGGAAGGATCTGAACTACCAACACCTGCCAAACTACCTTATCTTTATAACAATAGCAATTACAGATTTTGACATGAGGCCAGTAATTTCAGGGAAGGGGATAAGTTGATTACATTGACCCCCAGTGCTTAACTGGTATTTATTTTATTGACCCTGGAAGGAAGAAAGGCAAAGTCGACCTCAGTAGAATTTGAACTCAAAATGTAAAAACGGACAAAATGCAACTAAACATTTTGCCCAGCATGCAAACAATTCTGCCAGCTCACTGCAACAACAACAACAACAATAATAATAATAATAATAATGGTAAAAAGATCGGCTACAGCAAATATTCTGCTCAATACCACAGATTTTTGACCAGTTGTTTGACCATAACCAGTTGAGCATGTCCCTTAGTGGCTGATGATATGTGCATCTCTGATCATGAGCATTATAGCTGTGTGTTGAGAGGAATTCTTTGGGGTTTGAATAATTCACCTCTGGAAACATGGGTGTTTCGTTCAACATCCTTAAACAACCCTTATTCAGGGACCTTTTGACCAGGATGGGTTACTCGACCAGAAGAAAATTCTAACAGGGCCCCAACTGCAAGGTCATGTGCTGTTTATCCTGATATGAGATCACCATGTCGCGCACATATGGTTGTGATGCATGTGCCTAGTGTACCTTTATCAGACGGGTAGACATGATGGGTATACTGGGCTTTGTATATTTTACCCCAGTGTCACTTTGATGGCATGCACTGCTCTCTCATTCAATAATAATAATAATAATAATACGCAACTTGAAGAAACATCTTGACACTTTAGAAATACCCTACAATCTTGGTGCATTGCAAAAATTGGCTTTACTTAGAACTGGATGCATACTCTGTAAGGTACAGACTGTCTGGGGTGCTTGTGACTTGACAGACAGTACAAACCCCCAGTACACACAATATCTTCAATCTACAACATCACAATATTGGAACTCCACCCATCTAACACCCGTGGACATATTTACAAAGTCAGAAAACAGCACAGCTCCCATGACTTCAGGAAACATTTTTTCACGCTGAGAGTTGCTGAAGCATGGAACAAACTGCCGGCATCAGTTGTTAGTTGTCGGAGCACTGCATCCTTCAAAACTTCCATGCTTCCTGAGATTTGCCAACACTACACTTGATTTTCTCCCCTCCATACACACACAAGCATGTATCTGACTCGTGCATTGTTCGCTTTCCAAACATTTGTACATTACTGCATATGCTTTATACGCACTTTCTGACAAGTTGTGGTGCACCTGAGCACTGTATACAATAATTTCATTATTATTATTATATATCTTCAATAATAACAAACCCAATGAATTCTAACCCAAAATAAATAACACCATACACAATTTTTAAATAGCCTCTACCTCATACATAGTTTACAAATCACTAAATACACATACAGTTTACTAATTATGTAAATTTTAGTAAGGAGAAACTTCTTTGTGGTCATTCAACTTGCTAGAAATAACAGCCAAACCTTTTTTTTAAAAACTTAATCAGAATACATTGAACAATGAAATTCCAGATATACAAAAAGACAAGATCCTTATTTCGTTTTGGGATTTAGTTTGCAAGATTCTTTATGTGAGTTCATGTGAGAGTCAAGTCTATTGAAAAGGTTGCAAGACGCAACGAAAATTTTAGGAAAATAAAAATAAGGAATAAGTGGAAATTTTATCAGTGAGTGTATTAAATCATAAGGCACGAAAAGAAAATGACTCTCCCCAGACACAACAGTATATATATATATATATATATATATATATATAAATATATATATATAATCAATTTCAAAAGACAACCAAAAGAGCTACCAAGAGTTTCATGCTATTATGATACTTGAACAAGAATATTTATAAAATATCCCAGGTCTCTTAAAGAAATCTTTCAGGCCCTGTTTATGTGTTATATATATTTTAAAAAACAAAGACGCTGGACAGTAAGAAAATAACAAAAAATGTGGAAAAAACATGAAGAAGGTTGGTGCAAAAAATGGAACAGGAAAAGAGAAACAAAATCAAGAAAACTAATATCCTTGTCTTCCTTGGATAGGTTTCTTTTATCGAATTGGAAGGCACCACCCACTCTAGATTGAGCTGCTGTCTCACAGACTTTGGCATATTTTCTCTTATTTTGTTCTAAAGCGGTTGTATTTAATGAGCTTTCTGCATTCAGGAAGGATGAGGATCTTAATTTTCTTGATTTCATTTCCTTTTTCTCATTCCATTTTTTTGCACCAACCTTCACATTTTTTTTCCATATTTCTTCTTATTTTCTTACTATCCAGCATGCTTCTTTTATAAAATATATTTAAAGCATAAACAGCCTGAAAGATCACTTTAAGATACATAGCATACTTTATAAATATGCCTGCTCAAGTATCATAAAAAAGATGAAACTGTTAGTAGCTCTTTCGGTTGTGTATTTAATTTGATTCTCTCTCATTTGATGGAGTTCTTTTTTTTTTTGTTGATTGTACTTCTATTGGACCTTTAAGCTATATATATATCACTGTTCTAGGACAATAAAGGGAAGAATGTTATGGTGATGAGAAAGAAAAGAAACTTCCTTTATATGGGAGGAAACTGGCCAAATAGGGGCTACCATAAATTAAGTATGGCTTCATCATCATCATCATCATCGTTTAACGTCTGTTTTTCCGCGCTAGCACGGGTTGGAGGGTTCGACCGGGGTCTGGGAAGCCAGGGGCTGCACCAGGCTTTAGTCTGATCCGGCAGAGTTTCTACAGCTGGATGCCCTTCCTAACGCCAACCACTCCGTGAGTGTAGTGGGTGCTTTTTACGTGCCACCTGCACAGGTGCCAGGGGGGTCCGGCATCGGCCACGATCGGTTGGTGCTTTTAACGTGCCACCGGCACAGAAGCCAGCTAAGGCGGCGCTGGCATAGGCTTGAAGGGTTTAATCCAGTGGGCACTGGCATCGGCTTGAAGGGTTTAATCCAGTGGTTCTCAACTAGGGTCCACATGATCCTTAGGGGTGTCCAGATAGGATTTTGTTGTCAAAACTTATCTGCAATAAATTACTTGTACTTTTACAATACACAAAATATTTTAGTTTTTTTTCAATAGAATTCCTAATAATATTTAATCATAAAAATAATAGGATTTTTTTAAACATTGAATGGTTCACCTGAGTAAAATAGGAATCAAAGGGGTCCATAGGAATAGAATGGTTAAGAACCACTAGTTTAATTGAACAAATCAACCTCAGTATGATGATGATCATCATCATCTAACATCCATCTTGCATGCATGCATGCATGGGTAGGACAGTTCACAGGAGCTGGCCAGGTAGAAAAACTACCCTATGATGTCTAATAATTTTAGGTAAGAGAATTCCATACAACAAAGAAGAGATTCTGTTGGTTCCAGTTGTAGTGACTTTTGTTGAAGAAGAGGGAGAAAGCGAGAGAGAGAGTTTGTGAAGCAAAACAGCTTGCTAATCCTCAAGCAATTCACTATTATTACATTATTGAATGCAAAACATCTGCCTTCCGTGCTGGTATGTGTTGGACAATCTGACAGGAGCTGGCCAAGCAGAAGACTGCAACAGACTTGTGTATGTTTTTGGCATGGTTTTTACAGCTGGATGCTCTTCCTAACACTCTGCAGAAGTGGACTAAGTGCTTTTTATGTGGCACAAACACTGGCAGGGTCACCAAGTAACTTGCAAGACAAAGAACGTTTAAGAGGGGAGGAGACATTGGAGGAGGTGATCTTTGTGTCAGATGATCCCTAGTTACATTGGAAGCATGGTATAGCGAAGAGAGACTGCCATCTTAAGTCACACAAACCCCATAATACAGTGAAAGAGGAAAAAAAAGGAGGTCAGCAATAGAGATGAACGGACGACAGAGGCACAGGTCACAGAGAGATACAGGTGGCAGAGAGGTACAGGTGGCAGGGGCAAAAGAGGCACAGGTGACAGAGAGGTACAGGTGGCAGAGAGGCACAGGTGGAAGAGAGGCACAGGTGGCAGAGAGGCACAGGTGGAAGAGAGGCACAGGTGGCAGAGAGGCACAGGCGGGAGAGAGGCACAGGCGGCAGAGAGGCGAAATACTTAGCGGTATTTTGTCTGCCATTACATTCTGAGTTCAAATTCTGCCAAGGTCAACTTTGCCTTTCATCCTTTCGGGGTCAATAAATTAAGTACCAATTATGCACTGGGGTCGATGTAATCGACTTAATCCCTTTGTCTGTCCTTGTCTGTTCCCTCTATGTCCTTGTCTGTTCCCCCTTGTGGGCAATAAAGAAATAAGAAAGGCACAGGTAGAAGAGAGGCACAGGTGGAAGAGAGGCACAGGTGGAAGAGAGGCACAGGTGATAGAGGTATGAAGACTGATTGAAAGGTGAATGATAGAAGAGATGTGTGATAGAAGTATAAGAGAGATTAGAGAATACCAAAAAGGCAGAAAATGTAAACTTGATAAACACACACACACATGTAAGAGTGGTGAACTGGTAGAGTTAATGATTCTGCCAATCAGTGTTAGAACAAAATGCCTTGCAGTATTTCTTCTGGTTCCTTATGTTTCTTTACATTCTGGGTTCAAATCCTGCTGATGAAAAACAACTCTGATAAACACCCCCTAAATCTATGTTAAATGTCAAACTCGAGACCATAACCCGTGGCCTCTACCTGGATGGACCAGTCCACTTATGCATACCTTCCTTCGTGGAGCAACAAAACTCTGCTTGCGAAGACCTGTTGAGGCTAGTGAAAATCAAAATCAAATCGATCAACATAATGGAAATTGTAGCTGTGATACCAGTGCTGGTGGCACGTAAGAGAACCATCTGAACATGGCCGTTGCCAGCACCGCCCCGACTGGCCTCTGTGCCGGTGGCACGTAAAAAGCACCATCCGATCGTGGCCGTTTGCTAGCCTCGTCTGGCACCTGTGCCGGTGGCACGTAAAGAGCACCCACTACACTCTCGGAGTGGTTGGCGTTAGGAAGGGCATCCAGCCGTAGAAACATTGCTAAATCAGACTGGGCCTGGTGCAGCCTTCTGGCTTCCCAGACCCCTGCTGAACCGTCCAACCCATGCTAGCATGGAAAGCAGACGCTAACTGATGATGATGACCTGGAGGAAAACAAGAGAGGGAAGTTTGAGAACTGAGTGCTGACAAATCCCTACCTACTTATATGTGCTAAATTTGTTGCTGAACTCATTGCTGATTGTAAGATAGAAAGCAATTATACAGCAATTATAGAATGAAATTAAAATGTAACCAGGGCATAGGAGTGGCTGTGTGGTAAGTAGCTTGCTTACCAACCGCAAGGTTCCGGGTTCAGTCCCACTGCGTGGCACCTTGGGCAAGTATCTTCTACTATAGCCCCAGGCCGACCAAAGCGTTGTGAGTGGATTTGGTAGACAGAAACTGAAAGAAGCCCATTTTTTGTGTGTGTGTGTGTGTGTGTGTGTGTGTGTGTGTGTGTGTGTGTGTGTGTGTGTGTGTGTGAGTGTGTGTATCTGTGCTTGTCCATGCCAACATCGCTTGACAACCGATGCTGGTGTGTTTGCATCCCAGTAACTTAGCGGTTCGGCAAAAGAGACCGATAGAATAAGTACTAGGCTTACAAAGAATAAGTCCTGGGGTCGATTTGCTCGACTAAAAGGCGGTGCTCCAGCATGGCCACAGTCAAATGACTGAAAAGAGTAAAAGAGTAAATCAAACAAACTTATCATGCCTCCCTTGTAACTGTTGGTATGATTGGAAAATTTCAACAATGTAAGATGCTTCCTCAGTGCTATTAACATGGTGTGGAAGAATATGTACAAGTGGACAGATAAATTGGTTTTATTTCGTTTTAGGTGAGTTCTGAGATCAAAGACACTCCAGCCATGACAATACAATATCCGTTTCATCTTTAGCATTTAAATTTAAACCGGCTATATAAGGCCCAAGTGTTTTAAGTTCAAACTGGCTACATGCAGCCTCTCCTACCTACTTTACAATTTCATTCTAAAAATAAACAATCATATCAGTGAAATCTTCAAGCTATGAGATAATGCATCATAAATTCAAAACAATGAAAATAAATAGGCATTACAGTATATCTAGCACATAATCTAATGCATCATTTTATCTTTCTTCTTAAAACAATGGAGTATCATTTGAAAAATTTGGCTGCTATTTCTAATGAGTCGTCTGACTACGTAGAGGCTCCCTTGCTGGTTCGTTTGTACATCAAGCAAGGCACATAACTCAGTCTTTCATCAGCATCATAGCAAAAAGTTAATATCAAAATATTTTATTCTTTTACTTGTTTCAGTCATTTGACTGCAGCCATGCTGGAGCACCGCCTCAATTGAAAATTGTAAAATATTCCTTACATCTATCTAAAACATCAGATACCAATTCCTGATTGAATTTCATTTTATTTATGTATTTAGCCTTGTCATTGATGACGAATGTAACAATGTAATCCTGGAACTAATGTTGACAGAATCAGGGTGATGGCTCAGTAAGTAGTACTAAGGAAACTACTTAACTGTTTAGAGTTGTAGTAGTAGTGAGAATATCCCATCCAACATCCGATGAAGTAAAACACATGGAAAGTAGATATGACAAAGAATATAGAAGAAGAAATAACATGTCAGAGTGGTAACACAGGAATGAGCTAATGTATGCGATTACAATTATAAAAATTGATTCCGCTAAGATAATGAGGTTATGTAGGATTCATCATCATCATCATCGTTTAACGTCCGCTTTCCATGCTAGCATGGGTTGGATGATTTGACTGAGGACTGGTGAACCAGATGGCTGCACCAGGCACCAATCTTCTTGATCTGGCAGAGTTTCTACAGCTGGATGCCCTTCCTAACGCCAACCACTCCGAGAGGGTAGTGGGTGCTTTTTACGTGCCACCTGCACAGGGGCCAGTCAGGCGGTATTGGCAATGACCTCACTCGAATCTTTTTACACGTGCCAGTGAAGCGACATTGGTAACAATCACGCTCGTATTTGTTACCAGTAAGGCGACACTGGTAACGATCATACTCGAATGGTGCCCTTTTATGTGCCACTGGCATGGAAGCCGGTTAGCCGCTCTGTCAACAATCACACTCGTATGGTGCTCTTTGCACCCCGCTAGCACAGATGCCAGTCATCGAAATGATTTCATATAAATACTTCTCTAAGACCAATACCTGATGATCATGGCTGTGTGGTATGAAGTTTGCTTCCCAACTGCATGGTCTCAAGTTCAATCCCACTACAAGGCACCTTGGGCAAGTGTCTTCTATGATAGCCCCAGGCCAACAAAAGCCTTGTGAGCGGGTTTGGTAGAAGGAAACTAAATGCTTGTCATGTGTGTTTGTGTGAACGTGTACATGCACATGTATTTTGTGCATATTACAGTCCCGGCTTTACTTGGTGTGATAGTTGTAAACAAAAATCACCGTCACTCAAGCAGTGTCTTTTATTGCCAATGTTCCATGTCAGGTTATGGGGAAATATTACCTTACTTGGAACAGTGACGCATTGGCCACAGAAAGCGCATCCAGTTCCGTAAAAATTGCCGTCTCAACAAATTCTACCCAACCAAAGCAAGCATGGAAAAGTAAATGTTAAAACAATGGCAAAAATTATTATATAAATATGTGAGTGTGTGTATGTATAAAATAAATATATATATATATATGTGTGTGTGTGGTGTGTGTGTGTGTGTGTGTGTATAATAAATATATATATGTGTGTAAGTATATATATATATATTTATATATATAATAAATAATATATATATGTATGTGCATGTGAATGTATATGTGTGTATATATATAATAATATATTATATATGTGTGTATGTGAATGCATATAATAATAATTATATATATGTGTGTGTGTATATATATATGTATGTATACATATATATATGTATGTATATATATATTTATGTGTATGTATACATATGTATGTATATATACGTATATGTATGTATATGCATATATATATATGTATGCATATATATATATATGTATTATGCATATATAGGTATATGTATATGTATGTGTGTATGTGTGTGTATATATATATGTATTAATAAGGGTTATTATGAAGTAGCATTAGTATTACCTTTAATTCATATATATATATATATATATATATATTATATATATACACACAAAGGAATTAAAGGTAACACTAATGCTACTTCACTTTAATCTTATATATATATATATCAATAATAAGGATTATTATGAAGACCCTATATATAGCCTCAAATAAACCTACACACGTTTCTACTGCATCGATTAGCAACCTTACTACAATACCGGTGCTGTTTCTTTAGTGTCTTCACTTTAATATCTTTTGATTTACCTGTTAAAAATTTTATGCTGATTTTCTTTGCGTTCTGTGATGTGGAGTTGTACGTTAATTTAGATGCAAACTACCTTCAATTCAAATATTGATTGGATGATCACATGTCTATTCTTTATAGTTAGTTATTTCAAAATATTTCGTTGTTTAAATGTTTATAACTCATTTATATTGAGCAAAGGTAAATTTTCTCATACTCTTACTCTTTTTACTCTTTTAATTGTTTCGGTCATTTGACTGCGGCCATGCTGGAGCACTACCTTTAGTCGAGCAAATCGACCCCAGGACTTATTCTTTGGAAGCCTTGTACTTATTCTATCAGTCTCTTTTTGCCGAACCGCTAAGTTACGGGGACGTAAACACACCACCATCAGTTGTCAAGCAATGTTGGGGGGGGACAAACACACACACCAAACATACACACAAATATATATATATACATATATACGACGGGCTTCTTTCAGTTTCCATCTACCCAATCTGCTCGCAAGGCTTTGGTCGGCCCGAGGCTATAGTAGAAGACACTTCCCCAAGGTGTCACGCAGTAGGAACGAACCCGGAATCATGTGGTTGGTAAGCAAGCTACTTACCACACAGCCACTCCTGTGCCTATGCAAACATCTATGAGAAAGAGATGCGTGCATAACACACACACACACTTGAATCTAGTTATAAAACTGATCCATCGTAAATTTTAAACATATCTAATTGAATATTTATCAATTAATATGTTCTCACTGCCTAGAATGGTTAACTGTAACTGTTAATGCTACCTATTGTACAAATAGCCGAACTGAGCCTTTGATATATTTAACAAATCACTAGTGATAAATTGATAAGCTGCTAATCGTTAATACTACATCTACCCATAAGGCAGTGAGCTGGCAGAATCATTAGCACGCTGGGCAAATGTTTAGTGGCATTTCATTTGCCTTTATGTTTTGAGTTCAAATTCCACCAGGGTTGACTCTGCCTTTCGTCCTTTAAGGGTCAATAAAATAAACACTAGTTGAACACTGGGGTTGATGTAATCAACTTACCCCTTCTGCAAAATAGCTGACCTTTAAATTTAAAATCATTACAAAATTTTAAATCATTACATCTACCCCTAAGCCCTGCCATGATCAAGACACTTCATAGCTGTCTGATTACTCTTAACGATCTGAATTGCTACTTGTTTGTATTTTATTTTTTGAAAAAAAAAAAAAAAAAGTAAGTTCTTTATAAAGTAAATTCCCTCAAACTTCAAGCCACTGTTAGTCATTGTGATGAGCAAATTCCTAAATATATAATTTATTTTGGCCATCTACATATTCATACTGTAAGTGCCTTAAGTACATGCTGGTATAGGCATGTGATGCATATAGACAAAGGTAATTGCTTAACCCTTTAGCATTTAAACCAACCCTATCCAGCCCAAATTATTTGTTTTATGTTCAAACTGGCTACAACTGGCCTCTCACACATACCCTACAATGTCTTTCCAAAAATATATTATCACATCATTGAAACCCCAAACCTACAAAATAATGCAGGATTAGTTCAAAATGATGTGAATAAACATCATACTTGAAAAAGTAACCTGAATACTAAAGGATTAAAGTGTTAATCTCTAAATATGAAGGGGACCTGTGGAAGACATAGACCCAGGAAGACAGAACAAGGGGGTGAAATATGACCTTCAGTTGTCGAGTGTCATGGAGGTGATGACAAATGAGCAAGATTTCTGGTGATTTGCTGTGCTTGAGAAGACATGTCGAGCTAAGTGAAATCACGGTCATGGTCAGTACTGGTGACGTGTAAAGGGTACCCATGCTGGTGATACGTAAAAGATACCCAGTACACTCTGTAGAGTGGTCGGCATTAGGAAGGGTATCCAGCTGTTGAAACCAAACCAAAACAGACTGGAGCTTGGTGCAGCTCTCCAGCTTACAGGCTCCAGTCAAACCATGTCAGGTGGAGGCACATGGCCAAGTGGTTAGAGCAGCGGACTCGCGGTCGAGGGATCGCGGGTTCGAATCTCAGACCGGACGATGTGTGTGTTTATGAGTGAAACACTTAAGCTCCACGTGGCTCCGGCAGAAGGTAATGACGAACTTCTGCTGACTCTTTCGCCACAACTTTCTCTCACTCTTTCCTCCTGCATCTTGCAGCTCACCTGCGACGGACCGGCGTCCCGTCCAGGTGGGGAACCTATATGCCAAGAAACTGGAAAACCGGCCCTTATGAGCCAGGCATGGTTCGAAAAGGAACAAACAACAAAACCATGTCACCCATGCTAAGATTTAATGGAAAATAGACATTAAACAATGATTATTATTATTATTATTATTGTTGTTATTATTATTATCATTATTATTATCATTATTATTATTAACTATGGAAGACTGGCACATAAGACTGTGCAAAACCAGATTTAAACTGAGAACTAGAAGATAAGGAGTTTATCTGAAGTAACACTGACACAATTCTACATTTGATTATAAATTAATGAATGCACTACATTCATTTCTTATACGTCACCAAACAACAATGCTGTGAGTAAATTCACAAAATACATTTGTGAGAAGTGACTCACAAAACGTCTCGTTTCTTGACAGGAAAGACCCTCTCTGAAGTTAGAATTAACCTCTTTTCCTGGCACAGAATCTTATTAGCTGTTTATTTTGTTTGTTTCATTTTTTTTCACTAGTTTCTTTGGAAATGTAGATTTGTTTCCCATTGCTTTTTCATTGCTTTTTTATTGTTTTTTTTTTATAAAACACATTCTCCGACTTTTTTACTTGTTTCAGTCATGCGACTGTGGCCATGCTGGAACACTGCCTTTATAGTCGAGCAAATCGACCCCAGAGCTTATTCTTTGTAAGCCTAATACTTATTTTATCGGTCTCTTTTGCCAAACCGCTAAGTTACAGGGACGTAAACACACCACCATCGGTTGTCAAGCGATGTTGGGGGGGACAAACAGACACACAAACACACACATATATATACACACATATATATATATATATATATATATATATATGACAGGCTTCTCTCAGTTTCCGTCTACCAAATCCACTTACAAGCCTTTGGTCGGCGTGAGGCTATAGTAGAAGACACTTGCCCAAGGTGCCATGCAGTGGGATTGAACCCAGGACCATGTGTTTGGTAAGCGAGCTACTTACCACACAGCCACTCCTGCACCTATTTCGATTCAAATTTTTTAAATGACTTTTACAAGAACCAGAGACACAACTGTAGCTGTGTGCTAAGAAGTTTGCTTTCCAATCATACAGTTTCAGGTTCAGTCCTGCGGTGTGGTACCTTGTTCAAGTGTCTTCTATAGCTACAGGCCAACCAAAGCCTCATAAGTGGATTTGGTAGAGAGAAACTAAAAGAAGCCTCTGCATGTGTGTGTGTGTGTGTATGCACACATGCATGCATATATGTAATTGTGTGTGTGATGGTCTTTTTACCCTGACATCACGTGATAGTCGTACTGTCATGCAACCGCTAAGTTACGAAGACCTAAACACACCACCATCGGTTGTCAAGCGATGCTGGGGGGACAAACACAGACACACAAACATATGCGCACACATACATATATACGATGGGCTTCTTTCAGTTTCCATCTACCAAATCCACTCACAAGGCTTTGGTCGTCCCGAGGCTATAGTAGAAGACACTTCCCCAAGGTGCCATGCAGTGGGAATGAACCTGGAACCATGTGGTTGGTAAGCAAGCTACTTACCACACAGCCACTCCTACGACTAGAACAAGTAAAAGATAAAATACCAATATATTATTATGCCAACATAGAACAGTCATTTTATATCAATGTCTAAAAGTCTTCTTAGTATCCAACTAGAATTTCAATCAAGTTTATACAGTATTTAGTTAAAAGATTTCCACAATACTATACCAATGACAGATATATTGAAGTTCATCAAAAATTCTACTGTTTTCTGTGTATCATAATTCATATGATGACATACCTATTTCTTAGGAATCCTTATAATCCCTTCCCTTGACTTCCTCTTGTTTACACAGTTGACAAAAATAACATCCAAAATACTTCCTGTAGCTTCGTACTTAAAACACCATCAACTATATTTTGCCTGCTCTTCCGTATGTTGAAGTGACTACACATATGCATAACACATCTGTGTGTGTATGAATGAAACTAGTCTGTTTGCAGCTGTTCAACTACGATATGAACTCAGTTTGATATAATACTAACCATAATAAAAAGAGAAATAAAATGGAGTGTCATGTTTACTGCTTGGTAAGTGTAAGTGAAGTTAGATACTGTAAGCAGGGCCCGAACAGCTTCATAGTGTGAGTTACATTGCTTAAAGGATAGATACAGCAGGCTGCAGCAGTGTTTTTATCGCAAACCAAAATTAAAGAACATTTTTAATACTTATTTCTTTACTACTCACAAGGGGCTAAACATAGAGGGGACAAACAAGGACAGACAGACGGATTAAGTCGATTATATTGACCCCAGTGCATAACTGGTACTTCATTTATCGGCGGCGAGCTGGCAGAGACGTTAGCACGCCGGGTGAAATGCGTAGCCATATTTCGTCAGCCGCTATGTTCTGAGTTCAAATTCCATCGAGGTCGACTTTGCCTTTCATCATTTTGGGGTCGATAAATTAAGTACCAGTTGCGTACTGGGGTTGATGTAATCAACTTAATCTCTTTGTTTGACCTTGTTTGTCACTTCTATGTTTAGCCCCCTGTGGGCAGTAAAGAAATAAGAAACCGAAAGAGGCCTGTTTTATACATTATTTCTTTATTGCCCACTAGAGGCTAAACATAAAGGAGACAAACAAGGACAGACAAACGGATTAAGTATATTACATCGGCCCCCAGTGTGTAACTGGTACTTATTTAATCAACTCTGAAAGGATGAAAGGCAAAGTCAACCTCAGTGAAATTTGAACTCAGAATGTAATGGTAGACAAAATACTGCTAAGCATTTTGCCCAGCATGAAAACGATTCTGCCAGCTCACCACCCTTAAAAATGTATTATGCATGTATTATAGTACAAGCATGGTTGTGAAGTAAGAAGTTGGTTTACTTCCTAACCACATGGCATCAGGTTTGGACCCACTGCATGGCAGCTTGGGCAAGTGTTTTTAACTATAGCCCCCCAGTCCAACCAAAGCCTTGTGAGTGGATTTGGCAGATGGAATCTGAAAAAGCCCATCATACACACACACACACACACACGCATGTGTATGTGTGTGTGCTTATATGAGTTACTGCCTCCTTGCCTTGACTTCCTGTGATTGTTGTAAATAAATGTCACCACTGTGTGAGTTGCATCCTTCATTTCCATTTCCAATCCTCAGTGGAAACAGTTGAGGATTGACAACAGGAAGGGCATCCAGTAATAGAAAAAAACAACCCACTTCAGCAAAATTCTATCTGACCCATGCGAGGATGGGGAAGTGGATGTTAAAACAATGGTGTATAGGGAACAGGAAATAATTCTGATTTTAATTCAACCCTTCAACAATATTCATAAAACAACTGCCTGTCCTTCCGGGCATTTTTTGACATGTTACATATAGTCTTCTTAGAAATGAACATTATCAATTCATCATGTGTAAGTCAAAGATATCTTACAAAAAACAAAATTCCCCAAACCAAAGAAAACAGCTGTTTTAAGGAGAAGGGGGAAAATGGTATGTTTTATACACATAGGCAGTGCCCCAGCATGGACACAGTCTAATGACTAAAACAGATAAGTTTTATATATATAGGGAGAATTCACAAAAAAAAAACAAAAGACGAAGTCAGGTGGTGTAGAAAACAAACAGATGTATTAGTGTAACGCTTGGGAAGTGAAAAAGTCTTTAATGTTTCGAGCCTATGCTCTTCTACAGAAAGGAATACAGAAAGAAACAAGGAGAGAAAAAATATGTGTAGTGGCTAGCAATCTATCATGGCAAATGTATGTGTGTAATATGTGTAATATATATATATATTACACACACACAATAAATAAATATATATACAAATACACTATATACACACACAATCAGCTTTAATAAAAAGTGTTACTTTACCTATGGTATTCGAGTACTATTTTTTCCAACTTGTTTTGCACTTAAGTGTTCACCTGTGTGTGTGTGTTTGTGTGTGTGTGAGAGAGGGTGGGGGGCTGGGATTTACCCTTACTATACACACACACAAGTATTTTATGATTTCTTGAATCAGGAGTTTCCTTTCAAACACAATCTTTTTGTGTGCTGACAAAGCTCGCTCTGACCTACATTCTACAGCAGTGTGGGAGACATTTTGGCACAGAAGTTTAACTCCTTAGCATTCAAACCAGCCATCTCCAGCTCAAATATTTTAACTGTTTTATGTTTGAACTGGCCAGATCCAGTCTCTCACACCTACCCAACAAAGTTATTCTAAAAGCAAACAATCACATATTCTTTTGTTTCAGTCATTTGACTGTGGCCATGCTGGAGCACCGCCTTTAATCAAGAAAATCGACCCCAGGACTTATTCTTTGTAAGCCAAGTACTTATTCTATTGGTCTCTTTTGCTGAACCGCTAAGTTACAGGGACGTAAACACACCAGCATCGGTTGTCAAGCAATGTTGGGGGGGGACAAACACAGACACACACACATATACATATATACAACGGGTTTCTTTCAGTTTCCATCTACCAAATCCACTCACAAGGCTTTGGTCAGCCCGAGGCTATAGTAGAAGATACTTACCCAAGGTGCCACACAGTGGGACTGAACCTGGAACCATGTGGTTGGTAAGCACATGGTTGAAGTTACAAGATAAGGCATGATTAATTCAAAACAATATGAATAAATAAGCATGGCATTTTATAGAGTAATCTGTATGTTGAAGGGTTAAGCAGCACTAATTTGGTGTTGCTGATTCACTGCTAATTTGACATCAGGCATTTTAACCCTTTTGTTACTGTATTTATTTTGAGATGCTCTGTGTTTCTTTCAATTACTTTAAATATAACAAAGAATTCAGTAAAATAACTTAGTCATCATTCAGCTTGTGTTAGGACCATAAATTGTGACTAAGGCTTGGTGGAAGATTTTAACCCTTTAGTGTTCGCATTATTCTGCCAAAATTAATCCTTTTTTATCCACATTGCCTTGAACTAATCAGGCATTATCTTGGTGCTATGAGATTTTGATGAGGTAGCTGTTAATTTTTAAAACGACATTGTAGGGCTGGTGTGAGAGACCAGATCTGGCCAGTTTGACCATAAAACAGGCAGAATACTTTTGGCCGGATATGGCCGGTTTAAATGCTAAAGGGTTAATTCAAAACTTATGAAAACAAGACATTTGTATTCAGAGTCAGAGCTGGTTTCAGCCGAGTTGGTAACGAAAGGGTTAATATTTCTCTCATTTTGATATTTCTCTCTCTCTTTCAACATATTTCACTTTATGTATATTGGTAGGAGAGTATTTATGTCATTCGAATCCAATTTGATAAATTGTAATGTCTCTCCCCCTATCTTCTTTTTATCTATTGCATATTTCTGCATGTGCATGCACGCGTGTGTTTAATTGTCTCCTGTGCCGAAATGCACAATCACCAAAACAGGTTGACTGTCCAGTCAGCATCCAAACAGCTGTGCCAAATTGTCTCATTCCAACTCTGATCATGAGAATCAAATACTGATCGCTTCACTAAAAACTAACAACTTTCCCTTGGGTATTTAAAAAAAATATTGTGCAGCTGCTATGGGTTATTTCCTTTGGGTGTTTAAAAAAATTTGTTATATGAGGTAGATATAAAGATCCCTTCCAGGGGCCGTATTATCGATTTTTTTTTTCAACAATCTAAGTATGCCATGAGGTTTCCAGACATGAGTTCTTCTCACATGTCAAGTTTCATCAAAATCAGTAAAACAATGTAGGAGGAGTTAGCTAACAGCACCACAAACAAACACACACCAATTTTCCACATGTAGTTAGTTAGTTAGTTAGTTAATTTGGCTCAAAAGCAAATAGCAAGGCCATGTAGGGGGACATGGAGTTAAGTACAGGGTGGTGTTCATGTAAAGAGTTCAGGCCACTTGAGGTCCAGGGAGGCTTTGAACAAAGCGGTCATCGGCATCTTCACCATCTCGTCTGGCAGCTTGTTCCACGGATCCGCAACCCGGACGGAGAAAGCTCCTCTCCTTCGATTGAGATGAAATCGTCGCAGGTAGAGCTTTTCGGAATGACCCCGCAGCCGACGCTCCGGAGCAGGAGTGAAGAACAGCTCTTTCGAGAGGTTACACTTCCCGCTTATGATGTTGTGGGCGAGAATGAGATCACCACGGCGGCGGCGTTTTTCAAGAGAACAAAGGTCGAGCGTCCTCAGCCTTTCTTCGTAGGACAAATTTTTGAGACCATGAACCATGCGGGTAGCCAGCCTCTGGACCTATTCGAGGTGCTGTATGTCTTTGAGGAGATAAGGAGAAGAGGCTTGAATCCCATACTCCAATATGGGTCTCACCAGCGTGACATAGAGTGGCAGGAATATGGCTGCTGTGAGCATTCCGAATGACCGTCGAATCAAAAACAGAATTCCGCGCGCTTTGTTGGCAGCATGGACGCACTGGGCTGAAGGCGAAAAGGAGGAATCCACCAAGATACCCAGGTCCTTTACCTGATCGGTCCTCTCCAGCAGCAGACGACCCGGCTCGAAATCAAGTTGAGTTGCAGGAGTAGAGCTGACAGGCAGATGACAGCACTTTGATACGTTCAGACACAAGTCCCAATCGTTAGACCACTTCCAAATTTGGTGGAGGCATCGACGAAGATCCTCTATACTACCGCGAGGAGCGACCAGTTTGATATCATCGGCAAATAGAAGGGTGTGTTGCGTGAGGTCGTCGGGCAAGTCATTTATGAAGACTAAGAACAACAAGGGCCCAAGCACTGAACCTTGAGGCACGCCACTGCTCACACTGGAGACGTCGGACCGCGAACCATTAACTTGAACTTGGAAGGAGCGATCTGAGAGGAAGGCACCAACCCATCGCACAATATCCGGATGGAAACTATATGCTTGAAGCTTGACAAGTAGTAGGCGGTGGTTTACCGAGTCAAAAGCTTTGGCAAAGTCCAATAAAACGATGTCAACAGCATCACTATCATCGAGGATGCGCGTCACTAATTCTTCCATTACTAGTAAGTTGGTCAAGCATGATCTCTTCGGCACGAAGCCGTGTTGGGAATCAGTGATCGAGGCTGTGTTTAGGAGGTGGAGCATCATACTTTTCTTAAGGATGGTTTCGAACATCTTGCTGATTATTGATGTAAGGGAAACCGGTCGGTAGTTAAGCGGGTCTTCGCGGCTCCCTTTCTTGAAAATTGGGCAGATTATCGCTGTTCTCCAGTCTGCAGGTATAACACCCGTCGCCAATGACATATTGAATAGTCGTGTTAAGGGCTCACAGATGACCGGAGCCAACGCTTTGATAACCCGTGGGTGTATGCCGTCAGGGCCGTGACCCTTGTTGACATTGAGGCCTTGAATAACATGCTTGACTTGGTCCCGTGTGATGATCAATCGAAGCATTGGAGGTACCGATCTATCAAATGGAGGGGGTTCACGACCATCATCTTGTTTGAAAATAGTTGAAAAAGCCTCGGCAAATAATTGACTCTGTTGATAAGGGTCCTTAATCGATACGCCTGTTGAGTCTACCAACGTTGCAATCTGGTTGTTCAAGCGGGAATTCCGCTGGACATGGGCAAAGAAGGTTTTTGGATTGCTACTGGCATTTGTCGCGATTTTGTATTCATAACTGAAGCGTTCTTTCTTTTCAATTTTCACGGCTCGGTCTCGTTGAGTTTTGTACACCTCAAAAGCTGCAGTCAAATCCAGATTATAGTAAATTATATACGGCAATAAGAAAATGGAGGGGACCAAGAAGTGGTATTCATCAACTTTTAGACACTATATTATGTCTATTTTAAAAAAAAAAAACAATTATAACAATATACATACATGTATAACAGATTATGCTTTACATACATGAAAATACCAGTAATTATTAAAATATATAACATAGAACACAGAAAGTAGAATAGTTTCTTACAGCTGTTTCAGCAAAGAGGTCACAGTACCCCACTTTATTTCCATCCTCCCAGTGAACTGAAGTATTTGGTAGATAAAATTAAAGTACTTGGACACACACACACATATATATATATATCATACTTGGGGACGGTCATCTTTTGTTAACTAAACACATGTACTATTTATTTGATCTTCACTTTAATTTTACTATTGTTATTTTTAGTTTGTCAACATGACATACTGTGACCTCTTCAACGATTCTGTCCTATGTGTCTCTATTCCAAAATAGAATAAACAAAACGAGGAGACAAATGGGACAGAGAGTCACTGAAGCGGCCACAGTATGACAAAACAACTTTGACAGACAAGTAAACTCCAAATAATAATAAAACCAAGGTGAAGACCAAATATGTTGTGCACAGATTTAATCAAAAGATGACCATCCCCCAGTATAACAATATGTTTCAACACTCATCTTCACATCAAGAATCTTGCAAAATAAATACATAAATGTAATATATCTGTATACTCTTGCCATAAAGGCTTATTTATGACCCTTACTATACCATCTCCCAAATCCTTTCAGTAAACATTTTGACCAGTCTATTCTTTCCAAAACCCTCAGGACATCACTCACTACTTGCACACAATTTTTGAAGCAGACATTCATTTAAGAAATCTTGAAATTGAACAACTGCGTCATTTTTCATTTATCTATTTCTTCTTCTCAGGACCTGAGAGAGTAGTAGAGGAAGAAATCATCCGCAAACTGGAAAGCTAGCTCCAATGTTTTTTATAGCTATAGTATATCAAGAACTATAGAGGCGCGTGGCTTAGTGGTTAGGGGGTCAGCACCATGATCGTAAGATTGTGGTTTCGATTCCTGGACTGGGCAATGCATTGTGTTCTTGAGCTTCATTTCACTTCATTTCACGTTGCTCCAGTACACTCAGCTGGCAAAAATGAGTAACGCTGCGATGGACTGGTGTCCCGTCCAGCTGGGGAACACATACGCCATAGAAACCAGGAAAACGGGCCCATGAGTCTGGCTAGGCTTTAAAAGGGTGCATTTATTTATTATATCAAGAACTACATTATTTATGTCCTTTACTTTGAATTCTTTGCTTGTCCAAAAGCATTTTCATAAATATGTCCCCAAACATCCACATTTGTTTCCAGACTTTTAATTAGCCCTTATTTCATACATTCTGAGTAATATAAGGCTTTCCTGTCATAACTCCAAAGTCACTCTCGGAAATGTATATTATATATGATACACAGATATCAGGGAAATACATCGTGTGTATCATATGTGATATCATGCGATAAGCAAGACAAGCAAAAGGTCAAAGATGGTAGAGTGTAATTTGAAGATCTCATTGCTATTTCTAGCAGACCAATTGACTGTATAAAAAAAAATTCTTCTGGCCAAGTGGTCTAAAGCACCAGACACACACACAAAAAAAAAAAAACCTCACATATTTATAGATTAAAAGCATAATGTTTGTTAGAATGGCAGAAGGAGGAGAGAAAAACATAAAACATACATAATTCTAACAGCATTATCTCTTCATCAGATGGTTCAACAACGAACTAGTGTCAGGGAAGCTTGTTGCTTGGCAAGTAAATCAATATGAGGAAACGACTATAATACTCTCTCACCCAATTTAAACTAAACCAACAACAACGACAACAAACAGCACCGATAAATATTTAGTTGTTCTTCAGTTTTATAGCAATGGGCAAACAATAGGAGAGGCAAGCTGACCTTTAAATTTATTCAATGCACATTATCAGAAGAGAAAGTGCTAAAAATAGCCCTGTAAATCAGTAAACATGACCATCTCTCTCTCTCTCTCTCTCTCTTGACAAGCAGGTAATGAAACTATAACAAGAATATAGGCTTGGCATTGGTACAACTATACTAAAGAAAAGGGTTTCTTGTTTCAGTATCAACAGGCTGCAAAAGATGATATAATAATAATAATAATAATAATAATGTTTTGAACATAGGCATAGAGCCAGAAATTTGGTAGGAGGAGGGGAACAGCTGATTTTCCCCCCCCCCCCCCCCAGTATTTGACAAGTATTTATTTTACCACCTCCAAAAGGATAAAAAGCAAAGCTGGCCTCAGTGAGATTTGAACTAGAGAGCTACAATAAATACTGCAAGGTATTTTCTTTCCAATGCTCTAATTCAGTGGTGATCTACAAAAGTAGTACTGGGGGTCCAAAATTTCATATATATAGGCGCAGGAGTGGCTGTGTGGTAAGTAGCTTGCTTACCAACCACATGGTTCAGTCCCATTGCGTGGCACCTTAGGCAAGTGTCTTCTACTATAGCCTTGGGCCGACCAAGGCCTTGTGAGTGGATTTGGTAGACGGAAACTGAAAGAAGCCCGTCATGTGTGTGTATATATATATATATATATATATATATATATGTTTGTGAGTTTGTGTTTGTCCGCCCAACATCGCTTGACAACCGATGTTGGTGTGTTTACGTCCCCCGTCACTTAGCGGTTCAGCAAGATAGACCGATAGAATAAGTACTAGGCTTACAAAGAATAAGTCCTGGGATCGATTTGCTCGGCTAAAAGTGGTGCTCCAGCATGGCCACAGTCAAACGACAAACAAATAAAAGACTATACATAAGGATAAGCATATTAAAAAGGGGTCCATGAGAAAACTCATTTAAATAAAAGGGTTGGGAACCACTGCCATTGTGAAAAGGTTGGGAACCACTGCTCTAATTAGCCTGTCAATCCAGGAACTCTATTAGAGGTCTATGTAACAAAAAACTAAAAATTTATAGAAAGGAAAAAAAAAGGCTGGCCAACAAGCATAGCAGGTTACAGTGTAAACTAAATCTATACTGCAGATGGTGAAATATAATAACATTTCTAATTTAAGACTATGGAATTGTCTTGTTGAAAGCATACACTATCAAAAGCTCCTTGATTTTCAATAGAAAAAAAGTGATGTAATAGATGAGAAACCTATATTTTGATGCACTGCATAACATGCATTTGTTTTTAAAAGAAAATTCCCCCACCACCAAAAAAAAAAACCCACTGACATCTAGTATGTAAATTTGAGCCTCCCATAAGCTAATTTTGTCCCCGACACTCACTACAACAGGCTAATCTTAATCCATACGGTCTGCTACCTAGTCTCACTTCACAGTAATAACATTCTTTACATCCAATGTTTTCTACTCTAGCTAAAGTACTTTTACAAAGTTTTGTAAATATACTGCTGGACTTAAATATTCTTTTCTGCTCTAGGAACAAGGCCTGAAAATTTGGGGGATGGGGCCAGTCAATTAGATCAGCCCCAGTATGTAACTGGTACTTAATTTATCAACCCTGAAACGATGAAAGGCAAAGTTGACTTCGGAGGAGCTAGACTTAAATATTACATGCATTTTTTATTTCTTTTTCAAAAACAAAATGTCTCAAGAAATCACCCAGGGTCCTATATATAAAGTTGGGTCTCCCATCAGCTAAAGTTGTTCCATATATATATATATATATATTTTTTTTGATGCTCTAGCTAAGGTACTTTTGTAAAGTTTTGTAATGTTCTGTGCGATTGCTTTAAATACTGGTTTCAAATTTCGATACAAGGCCAGCAATTTCAGAGAAGGGTCTATGACCCCAGTGCTCAACTGGTACTTATTTTATCAACCCCAAAAGAATGAAAAGCAAAATCAACCTCTATGGAATTCAAACTCAGAACATAAATACAGATAAAATGTCACTAAGCATTTTGCATGGCATGCCAATGGTTCTGCCAGCTCACCACCCAAGATGACATTAAATATTACATGCTCTAATATAATAAAAACATTTTTTTCCCTTGAATAGATGTTGCTGAAAATAGGGTGCCTTTAAATAT
The DNA here is from genome assembly GCF_006345805.1 of Octopus sinensis. Lineage (NCBI taxonomy): Eukaryota > Metazoa > Mollusca > Cephalopoda > Octopoda > Octopodidae > Octopus > Octopus sinensis. The sequence continues at coordinate 13,471,226 of NC_043014.1, read as the reverse complement.
GGTAAATAATGTTATAAAAAAAAATTTTCCAAAGTGAAATGGCACAATATTCAAATATCTTATAGTTGCCACTATTTTTGTTTTGTTTTCAAATCTAAGTTGTATTATCTATATATTTTACTATTTTGCTTTTACAACCAACAAATACTATAACAGCTACAAGACAGTCACAATATTCTTATGGAGACCTATAAAATCTAGTATGAGATATGTGAAACAAACAAAACAACTAGCACTACATAAATAATATATGCTAACATAAACAGATGACTAAACAAAAGCTTTTGTTAGCTAAGAACTATTTTATATCAGAATTCAAGGACGTTTTGAAAATCATATACCTTGAAACAATTACCTCAAGGATGTTTTTGCACCCACCACCTCAGATAAAAATAAAAGTCATAAGCATGGCTATGTGGCCAAGAAGCTTACTTCCCAACCATGCAAGTCTCAAGTTCAGTCCTACTGTGCAGCACTTAGAACAAGTATCTTCAACTGACCAAAGCCTTGTGAATGGATTTTGTAGGTAGAAACTGAAAGAAGCTTGTGTGGTTGTGTATATGAATGTGTCTGTGCACATGTTTCTGCATGCAGTTCCTTTGTAATAGTAATTTCTAACAATGGCACAAACCACAAATTTGAGACAGGGCTAGAGCCTTATATTAAAATGACTTCAGGACTTGATTGGTAATTATTTTACTATGCTTGGAAGAATGAAAAGACATGAACTTGGTGTATCATGTCTCACACTTTATCAATTCCTCTATTTCACCAATTTTTTAAAACATAAATTAGTCAGGAGAGAAGACAAAAATGCCAAAAATCATAGCAGACTCTTCCATACTGGCAATATCCATCCATCTGATTGCCCATCTTGAACATGTACTAATACTGACGTAAAACAAAATGTGATTGGAGAGAGAGAGAGAGAGAGAGATGGAGACAGAAATCTGAACAATATAGTTGCAGCAGAATTCGCTTCGCTGAAGATACCCAAGTATCTTTGCTGAAGATACCCAAGTGTCAAATAGTGCTACTAAAACTGGGCAATGAAAATCACCCATCCCTACAAACTGGGAAATTCTTACTCAGCAGCAAAATACCTGTAACACCATCATCTGAATAGCAAAAAATGGTTCCATGCACCCACCACACAGCCCTAAATCTCTTCCATCTACCAAACTGCAGTGGATTCTTTTGGTTCCTACCAAAGGGATCTCTACCAGATTTTGCAGGACCTTTCTTCCCTCCACATCTCAACCATGATGGTTCTACGAGCTCACTTTGCATCCAACTCTATACATACTAGATAAATCTTCTCCAAAACGGTCCTCTTCCACTACATCAGGCTCACACATACATGTCAAGTGGGAAATTACTTCAAACTGACAAAAGCCACTAGCTGATGTCAATCCTTTACTTTTAAACGATGCACTATAGAGACAGTCTCCATCTTCAAACACTTCAATTTCTCATACATTAAACCACTCTGCCTGCAAAACCAAGGTCAAGCTGGTGACCTAAGTCAAAGAGATGTTCGAAGATCTTCCCTGAGACATGGTGAGGAACTTATGCACCAGATTCCAAAACCATCTTTAGGCAGTGGTGGAAGCTAAGGACAGCCATTTTGAGTAAACTGTTATCTCCTAGCCATAATCTAGTCGGTATTTTTTAATATTTTTTTAAATACTTTTATTTTTGGATGGAATATTGTGTTTTTTGCTTTTATGCAAACTGTCAGACTTGGCCTGAACAGCCTGTACTACATTTTAGGGTGTTGCAGGTATTTTGCTGCTGAGTAGCACTCTTTGACATTTTAGGGAAGGGGTCTACTTGATTACATCGACCCCAGTGTTCACCTGGTACTTATTTCATCAATCCTGAAAGGACAAAAGGCAAGATGCTTATAAACTGCTGAAGAATTAATAGTGTCGAACCAATCATTGACTAAGTGAAATAAAAGATACTAATCTATTAAAATCAGCTGTTTTCAAATCATTGAAGAAACATCATAGTAGTCACTAGTCTAGCTAGAAATGGCAACCAAATCTCCATCAAATTACATTCTACTGTCTTAAAATGGAAGGACATTAAATAATATGATCCTAGATACACAAAGACTGAAATGTACCAGTTCTTTTAACAGCAAGATTAACACATACACTAACACTCTACAGCTATTATACAGTTCTATAATACCTACATCGTCAAATAGCATCAGGTGAAATATTTCACCTGTTGATTGGAACAATACAAGGTATCAAAACAAAAATTTTGTAATCTTTTTTATCTTTTATTTGTTTCAGCCATTAGACTGCAGCCATGCTGGGACAATGCCTCCAAGGGCTTTCAGTCAAACAAATTGACCCCAATACCTTTTTTTTACTTTTTAAACCTGGTACTTATTCTATCAACTCCTTTTTGCCAAAGTGCTAAGTTACAAGGTGGATGGAGACATAAACAAAACATTGATTGTCAATTGGTGGTGGTGGGACAAACACAAAGACACACACACACACACACATATATATACATATATACACACACAATAGATTTCAAAAGGCTTTGGGTGGTCTGGGGTTATAGTAGACGACACTTGCCCAAGGTGCCACACACGGGAACCTAGAACCATGTGGTTGGGAATACTGCCTCACTTGAAATAACAGAATCATGACGAGCAACTAAGACCTTTGGAGATACGCTGTGCTTGAGAAGGCCTGTTAAGTCAAGTGAAATCATTGTCATGGCCAATGCTGGTACCAAAAAAGAGAGGAAAGGATATTAAAAAAAAAGGAAGAAGAGAGCCAGAAAAAAAACAAAATAACATGTGGGCTAAATTTATGTGTTTCGTTTTTGACTCAATAACTTTTACTTCTCTGTTGAGTGGTTGGTGTTAGGAAGGGCGCCCAACTGTATAAATCCTGCCAAAACTGTCACAGCCTGGTCAGCTCTTGTGGTGCTGTCCCACCCATGCTAGCATGGAAGACGGACATTAAATGATGACGATGAGCACCAACCTAATACAGGTTTCAAATTTTTGCAAAAAGGCCAGCAATTTCAGGGGAGGGTAAGTTGATTATATTGACCCCAGTGCTTGACGGGTGCTTATTTTATCGACCTCAAAAGGCAAAGCTGACCTTGGAGGAATTTGAACTCAGAATGCAAACACAGATGAAATGCCACTAAGCATTTTGCTTGGCTTGTTAATGATTCTGCCAGCTCACTACTCCGCCAACCTAATATTAACTGAATATACTTTGGATTTTTTGTCATTTGTATTGTTTTATTATGGCACACACATGTGGATTTACTACATCTATCCAACCAATACTTTGGAGCAGCTTAATTCTCAGATTATGAGACAATGGGATACCATCTCGGATTATATAGGTTCTTCACCCTTGATTGTTAACATACATCATTTTATTTATTTATGTGCCCTTTTCAAGCCTAGCCAGGCTCATGGGCCTGGATTCCCGGTTTCTGTGGCATATGTGTTCCCCCCCAGCTGGACGGGACGCCAGTCCATTGCAGCATTACCCAAGAAATAGGAAGAAAGAGAGAAAGTTGGAGCAAAAGAGTACAACAGGGGTCACCACCTCCCCCTGCCGGAGCCTCATGGAGCTTTAGGTGTTTTCACTCAATAAACACACACAATGCCCAGTCTGGGAATCGAAACTGCGATCCTCCGACCACAAGTCTGTTGCCCTAACCACTGGGTCATTGCGCCTCCAACATAAAACATCATACATGTTTTTAATTGCACACAGTAAATCCAGCAATAGATGTCACTGTCAAGGAACAAGTAGGCAATAGGGAGTAAAGTGCAAATGGAAACTCATTGCAGCACGTAATGAGGTCAGTCTTGATCAAATAAGCCCCTTCGATCTTCCAGCTGTGATCTTGTTGTCCTTTATTTCAGCCAGTGTCAGACACAATTTCTAAATAAAAGCCAATGGTGTCATTTGTAAGAGTGGGGTAGATCGATAGAAAGAGGATAACAACAGTCAATGCCCATGATGCTTGTCAAGCTGATGAGAATGTCTACTTGTGGTAGTCAAGGATACATAGTGCCTCAAAAGTCATCAATCACAAAAGTTTGTATATTCAGGGGATAATCAAGGCTAAACAAGGACAACAAAGGTAGTAAGTAGGTAAGTAAGTTACCAAGGAACCAGTAATACAAACATGAGCAATGATATAATCTTCAAACAACACACATTACACAGTTTGCTTCAACTGAACTCACTGAAAACAAACACTATTCTTATTACTATACCATTGGTTATAGACCGGCAAGTTCAAGCCCAAGGCAGCTGTTTTGTTGCCCACTTGATTCTAGAGTGTTTAATTTGTTTAGTTTTAGGCTATACTTGATCTACCAAACCTGCATTCCAGCTGTTTACTATCATGCTTTTTTTTCTTTTTTTTATCAAATTTTTTAACCATTTTAGTCTCTGGGCTGTGACTATAGTGGGGTACCAATGCCTTGTGAGTGAATTTGGTAGATGGAAACTGTAGAAATCCATCAAATAAACACACACACACACATATATATATATATATATATATATATATATATATATATATATGTCGCCATGATAGATCGGTAGCCACTACACACATTTTTTTCTCTCTCCTTGTTTCTTTCTATGTTCCTTTCAGTGGAAGAGCATAGGCTCAAAACGTAAAAGACCTTTTCAATTCCCGAGCATGATACTAATACATCTGTTTGTTTTCTACACCACCTGTCTTCGTCTTGTTTTTTCGTGAATTCTCCCTATATATATATATATATATATATATACACACACACACACACACACACACATATATATATATACACACACACACGTGTGTGTATCTGTATTCTGTATCCCCCTTCACTGCCTGACAACTGACATTGATTTGTTTATAAGTCTGTAATTTACCAAACTTTAAAAGAAGTAGTGGGATTGATTCATTCAACCAAACCATTCAAGATGGTGCTATAGCATGGCCACAGTTGAATGTCTGAAGCAAATAAAAGATAATAAAGATTCGTTTTACCATGATAGCATAAATGAAATGCTTTATTTAAATTAGGATGTTTTACATAAATAACCTTATAGCTAAGTGTTACTCACCACAAAATAGGCGTGGAACCTATGTTCCAAGAAATAATAATAGCAAAACAAACATGCTGTACCAAAGAGTAAAATACAATGACTGAAACATGAATATAGGGTCTGCAGTTCAACACCTGAATGCCATATGCATAGTGTGATTCACAAGGTCAAATAACTCAAATGTCAAACTTTTCAATGACCTCACCTAGGTAGGGAGTTTATAGGAAATAGCCAATAGAGTGAACATTAGACTTTTGCATCAATACTACGTATATATCTCTCTATATATAAACGGCAGTTTGTCTGTGCGTGTTTCTGTGTGTCTGTTTGCTTGTACCCTCACCCTGACCACGGCTTTCAACCGATTCTGATGAAACTTGACACACACATAGCCCAATGTCATAATTTAAAACTAACACTGCGAAAATTTTGAAAAGTTTCCCCAGTTCTGAAAAAAATCGATAAATTCGACATGGGGTCGAGAATCAGAAACACAAACCGCAAACTGTCTAGGGGACGCAACTCCACCTTTTTTAACTAAAAAAAAAATTTACCATCATTTTTTTTCCATCTTTTTGCTATTTTTTGGCTATAACTCTCTAAAAATGCTTTATAGTTATTTCCCTTACAAACCTGAGCAACGCCGGGCGATACTGCTAGTATATAATAAAATGTGGCATGAAAGGATGGCAAAAGAACATAGAATAAACAAGAAAAACTGGACATAGATATGCTCAACCCCTCATCAATTAATAACCAAAAATCATCACAATTTCAACACTATTTTGAAAATACTGCTTAATTCAGCTGTGTCAGCAACATGAGCTGCTGGTGTATAAATGAGCAGACATGGAAGATGAGTACAATCGAGAAAAAAATGAGGCTAGTACAATAACAGGCTGAACAGTAAAATAGAAAAGGCAAATCTATCACATGTATGAAATGGCATATGATGCACTTTTTCAAAAAAAAAAAGTAAAGAAAGTGCTCAAAAAAAGTCACCTCAGGTCCTATATGCAAAGTTGGGCCTTCCATAAGCTAATTTTGTCCCTGATGTTCACTACTATAGGCTAATTTTACTATTATGATTTCTTGTTTTATGTTCAGCTGTAATGCTAACTTTTTATAAAAAATAATGTTTTCTGCTATAGCTAAGGTACTATTGTAATGTTTTATAGGTACTACTAGATTGCTTTAAATATTGCATTCTGTAATAAGGTGGCAAGCAGAAAGAACCATTAGCATGCCAGGCAAAATGCTTAGCAGTATTGTATCTATCCTTAAGTTCTGAGTTCAAACTCCACCAAGGTCAAATTGTGTTTCATTTTTTTGGGCCAATAAGATAAGTACCAGTCAAGCACTGGGGTCAATGCAATCGACTTACCCCCTCCCTCAAGATTGCTGGTCTTGTGCCAAACTTTAAAACAAATATTACATGGTTTAACGCACTAAAAGCGTTTTTTTCCTAAATATGCAGTTGAAATTAGGGTGTGTTTAATATGCCCATGCATTCTTTATGCCATCAAATACAGAAATTAAAAGAACCATTTATTCAGTCTGCCCTTGTCTAACTGAAAACATATACTCGCAGAAATTTGGCAAATAATTTATCAAATATTGAAAACCAATTTCAAAACACTGAACCTTACAAAGGAGATGACAGAGGGCCAAGATATGTGGCATATTGCTGTATGTGAGAAGACCCATCCACCACAACAGGACTGAGATCTTAAAACCAAGGTGTCACATAAAAGGCACTGGTGCCACGTAAAAAAAAAACAACATCCAGTACACCCTGTGGAACGGTTGGCATTAAGAAAGGCATCCAGCCATAGAAACCAAGCCAAAATAGACTATGGAACCTGGTGCAACCTCTGACCTTGCGAGTTCCTGCCAAGCTGTCCAACCCATGCCAGCATGGAAAACAAATGTTAAATGTTGATGATGATGATCAGGGTTTTTATCACAACCTGGTTTACTATCACTTTTCTCATTGTCATCAACATTTAACATCCACTTCTCCACACTTGCATGAGTCGGACAGATTTTGTTGAGGCAGATTTTTTCTACAGACCTTTCCTGTCTCCAACTCTCACCTGTTTTCAAGCAAGGTAATATTTTCCCTTAGCTTCATGATCTTCGCAGGAGACAGGAAATGAACAACTTCACTTGTATGATAATGATGATACTCATCTGTAATAATCATATGGTGTCAAGTAAAAGAATAACAAGTCCACTTACAAGGCTTTGGTTGGCCTGGGGCTACAACAGAAGACACTTGCCCAAGGTACCACGCAGTGGGACTGAACTCAAAACCATATGATTGGGAAGCAAGCGTCTTCACTGCACAGCTACACATATGACTGTTTAGGATATAATATCATTTCAAAGGACATGATGTGGGCAATGCATTATGTGAAATATACTTATATGGGTTATATACAGTCATTTACACCTGCAATTTTACAGTTGAATGACCTTTCTGCTTACATGAAGTAAGTGTGTACTAATTTTCAGAGAAATACATTGTGACAAGATTAAGTGTCATGTGTTAACACCGAAAATTAAACAACAATGATTGAATCATCTGCAGTACAAAACACTAACACAAAAACCTAATAATGAATGAAATTGTTTCTTTTTTTTGTTTGTTTTTATGAGCTTTAGTCAGGGGAAGAGGGGAAGTTCCTGTGAGCTTTTGTACAGGCTGCTGGGTAAAAGGGAGGAAGAGATAGAAGAACTGGTCTGGATGCTTGCTATAAAGTCTTCTTCTTGTCTTGAGACAGCATTCACCCGGGGTGGGTTGAGCTGGCTTCATTCATCCTCAATGCTGCATCTCTCACAAATGCCGACCAGGCCTGGCGATTTGAGGCTAACAACCGCGTGATCTCCAACCACTCCTTATTCCAGCAGCAAACGCCGTAGATATGGGGGCCTAGGTTGGGTTCCAGATCAGCCTTGACTATCATCAACCAGGTTTTTCGCTGTCCACCACATCGCATTCGCCAATCCTGAAGGGGAGCTGGGGCAATTGCTTCGTAGATGAATTCTCCTGGTAGATCCAAAGTACGGATCTACCAAGCACCAGGAGAATTCTTGCAATAAAGGAGACTCTACAAGTAGATGGCAATGAAGTGCCAGGTAGTGATGTTAAATCAATTAAATGAAGCTCAAGGTTAAGCTAGCTCTGCTTGAACAGATCTTGTAGGAACCTTTGAAGCAAAGAAAGTTTCACAGGCATGGATGACCAGATACAGACATGGCTGTGTGGTTAAGACACTTACTTTGCAACCACATGGTTTCTGGTTCAGTCCCACTGCATGGCACTTTGGGCAAGTGTCTTCTATAGCCCCAGGCTGACCAATACCTTGTAAATGAATTTAGTAGATGGAAATTTAATGGAAACCCATCATGTGTGTGCATATGTGTGTGTATGCATGCATGTGTATGTGTGCGCATGCATGTCTGTACATGCGTGTGTGTGCATGTGTGTGCATGTCTATGTTTGTCCCCACTTCCTACTTGACAACCAGTTTTGGTTTATTTATGACCCCTGTAACTTAGTAGTTCAGCAAAAAATACTGAGAGAGTAAATACTAGGGTTGATTTGTTCAATTAAATCCTTCAAATTGGTGCCCCAGCATGGCCACAGTTCAATGACTGAAATAATTAAGAGATAAAGATAAATCGACAAGGGTACCTCTACATAGTTACGTAACACAATAGAAATAGTAGCTAAATCTCCTCCACCAAATATGTTGCCAAAGTCATTTCTGAAACAACATATGTTAAAAGACAATGGAAAAACTACAACAGAAACACCAGTGAAGTGAAAAAAAAAGAGAAATGTTAGATACAGAGCAGTAAAAACAATTGTACAACTAAATGAGTCTATCAATCATCTGAATTTGAAACTGTTTACAGAACTCTTAAATCAATCCTGTTGGTTTGTTATTAGAATGTTATGTGTTCTTAGAAGCCATAATTTCTTAATCAATGCACCATATTAACAAATGACCTTTTCATGGTCAGAGGTAGTCAGCAAGGAATAATCATTAATTCTGACTAATCAATGAGATCAATGGAACAAAATGCTTCACAGAATGCAGAGAATATTGCAAAAGGTTAGATCTGGAGTATGGTGATCCTGTCTTCTGTAGTGAGGGGTGCTAGCCTTCTAGCACAAATTCTGAGTAGCTTTTGAAAACTGAAAAATATTGTTCATAATTTTCTATTAGAGAAAAGTGAACTGCTTGAAGACAAAACCCTTTTATTTGGTAACAGTGGCTACTTGGTTTACAGTTTTTTTCATTTGATATAACTGTAGATGTAGCTATGTGCTTGAGAAGTTTGCTTCCAAACCGCATGGTTTGGGGCTTGGTCTCACTATGTAGCACCTTGTGCAAGTGTCTTCTACTAGGGCCCCAGTGGATTTGTTAGATGGAAATTGAAAGAAGCCCATTAGGTGTATGTGCTAGACTTGTTCCATCAACACTGCCTTTGTTCAATTCTGGGCATCTCTTATGGGGACAAAGTGAGAAACAAAGAGGTAATGAGGAGAGCTAGCATGAAAAGTCAACAGGACATGGTGACTAAGTGGTAGATATGGTGTACAGGCCATGTGCTTTGATTACTACGAGAGACACATATTACCACTGTGATGGAGAAACTGCCAGAAGGAGAAGGAGGGCTGAGAGGAAGACCAAGGAAGATGTAGTGCAGAGTGTTCCAGGAAAACATGATTGCGATGGGAGGTGGCCCAAGTGGAGTCGGGAAGAAGACAAGCAATATCGGGATATTTGAGGAAAGGCTCTTTGCTCATTGCAAAATATTCTCTGGATTCTGTGAAGCATTTTGTCCCGCTGACCTCATTAATTAGTTAGAATGGTTGATTATTCTTTACTAGTCTAAGAGTGTGTGTGTGTGTCTTTATCTTGGTATTGAGTGATGATTGTGAATGAGTGTCAGTTATATAAGCAATGTCATTCATCCTCAATATTTTGTGTAAACATGGTGTGGCCATTGGGAAATATTACCTTGCTTAAAAACAGCTGAGGGTTGACGACAGGAAGGTATGTCCAAACGTAGAAAATCTGCCTGAATAAAACTCTATCCAACCCATACAAGCATTGAAAAGTGGATATTAAAACGATGGTGATAAGCAGCAATCTAAATTTGAAATTGCAGGACAAGAAAAAAAATTGTTCCCAAAGTTAGTAAATCACATCAATAGATTTACTACGACATTAACCCTTCAACAAACAGATTATTCTCAAATATGAAGCTTATTTATTCATTGTTTTGAGTTAGTCATGTATTATCTTGTTGCTTTGAGATTTCAATGATGTGATTGTTTATGTTTTGAATGACATTGTTGGGGAGGTGTGAAAGGTTAGATCTGGCCGGTTTGAGCATTAAACAGGTAGAACATCTTGAGCTTGATATGGTTGGTTTAAATGCCCAAGGGTTAAAACTGTTCATCATCTTTCAGTATGGACTTGAACAAGTTTTGAAAAAGCGGAGTAACTGAGCTGAGATTAATAACAATTTATTTCAAAAATGCTGGAAAAAGAAAATCAGGTTATTGCAAGTCTATTAAAAGCTGTTTGAATGATTTGGGTTCATTTATGCCTCCTGTAACTTAGTAGTTCAGCAAAAAATACTGATAGAATAAATACCAGGGTTGATTTATTCGATTAAATCCTCCAAAGTAAAAGATAAAGAGATAAAGATAAACTGACAAGGCTGCCTCTACATAGTTATGCAACATGCTAGAAATGGCAGCTAAATCTCCTTTACCAAATATATTGCCAAAGTCATTTCTGAAACAACTTATGTTAAAAGACGACAGAAAAGCTACAACAGAAATGCCAGTGAAGTGAAAAAACAAAAAGGGAAATGCTGAAAAAAATCAGGTTATTGCATGTCTATTGAAAGTTGTCTGCATGACTTGACTTTACTATTATTACATTTTACTATTATGGTTTCAGAAAATATTCAAAGCCGCTTTCACGATTTTTTTACTAAACAAGAAGATTGCATACTGACATAAACCAGTTTTAGTGAATAATACAAAAGAAAATATGAAAATGCTTAGTAACATTACAAAACAGAAGTTACTGACTAGGAAACAAAATTCATTGAAAATGAAATTGGATGAGCTTTCCCCAATTCTGTATGTTGTTGATATGATTAATGTCTAACAATCATTGATTATTATTACCCTGTCAACATTTTTTAGAACCAAGAAAATTTGTCCAAAGTTACAACATCCATTGTTTGAAAACAACAAACATATCTTGTACTGGTTTCAGTTATTGAACAGAGGCCATGTTGGAGCAACATAAACAAATCGATATAGAAAAAACAAAGAGAGGGCTTACAATTGACCGATTCTTTACTGCACTCGGGAACTGATTTACTTTACCTTGTACTCGTTTCAGTCATTAGCCAGGCAGTGGCCATGCTGGAGTACCGCCTTAAAGGGTTTAGTCGAACAAATCAACACCAGTACTCATGTTTTTTAAAGCCTGGTAGTTATTCCATTGATCTCTTTTGCCACACTCCTAAGTTACGAGGGACTTAAACAAACTCAGAACGGTTGTCAAGCAGTGATGTGGAACAAACACAAATATATATATATATATATATATATATATATATATGTACGAAAAATTAATTTGTGAAGGTGTCATTAATTCTATTATTATCCAATGTAACTATTGTGATGTATGTTAGTAGATTTGTCTTAACCTGATTTTGCCTTCATTTGATTTCTGTAGTTATCATCAGTGTATTTTTGGCGATTTAATAACAGTTTTGACTGCTATTTCAAGCAGGTAGACATACTTACTATGTCCTATATATATATATACACCCACACACATCTATCCAACACATGCCAGCATGGAAAACAAATATTAAATGATGATGAAATATGACAAGCTTCCTGTTTCCATCTAGCAAATCCACTCACAAGGTTTTGGTTGGCCCAGGGCTAAAGTAGAAAACACTTGCTCAAGGTGCTGCAGAGCGGGACTAGACCTAAGTCCACATAGTTGGGAAGCAAGCTTAACCACACAGCCACTTATAAACATTATAAGCTTGGGGAGATCAAAACAGACTCAAAAGTCTCTGAGTCGTTTATGTTTGTTATATTAAATAAATTACATGTAAAAAGAAAAAAAAATGGTAAAAGCATTAATATCATATTTTATACAAGAAAGGCGGCAAGCTGGCAGAATCCTTAGCGCACTGGACAAAATGCTTAGAGGTATTTCGTCCGTCACTATATTCTGAGTTCAAATTCTGCCAAGGTTGACTTTGTCTTATATCCTTTCAGGGTCGATAAATTAAGTACCGGTAAAATATTGGGGTCAGTGTAATTGGCTAGTCCCCTCCTGCCAAATTTCAGGCCTTGTGCCTATAGTAAAAAGGGTTATATCTTATACAAGAATTGCCTGGAATTGTAAGACTTGTAAGGCATATCTGATCTCAATTGTAAATAATTGGCATATGATGTATCTGATCTCAAGCATGAAAAATTGGCACATGAAGTATAAAATGGTACGGATTCCTGTCCTAAGTGACCACTCAACTTCTAGAAATAGCAGTCAAATTTCTCCTGATCACAACCCACTGGCTTGAAAAGAAAAAGAACATATTGAATAATAATATAATTCGTGATTACACTATCTTTTTGTCTTTTACTTATTTTAATCATTGTACTGTGGCCATGCTAGGGCACTGCCTTCAGTTGTACAAATTGGTCCTGGCACTTATTCTATTGGTCTCTTTAGCTGAACAGCTAGGTCTCAGGGATGTAAACAAACACTGGTTGTCAAGCAGTGGCAATGGAGAACAAACACAAAGACATACGCAGTTTCTGCCAACCAAATTCAGTCACAAGGCATTGATCAGCCTGGGGCAGTAGAAGATACTAGAACCTTAAGTTTGCTTCCAAACCACATGGTTCTGGGTTGGGCAAGTGACTTTTACTATAGCCTTGGGCCAACCAAAGTCCTGTGAGTGAATTTGGTAGATGGAAAGTCAAGCAAGACTGTCATGTGTACATACATATGTGTATATGTATTTTTATGTCCATGTTTGTCCCCCAACACTGCTTGACAACCAGTGTTGGTGTGTTTATGTCCCTGTAACTTAGCAGTTCAGCAAAAGAGACTGATACAATAGGTACCAGGCTTAAAAAGAAGATAAGTACTGGGGTTGATACATTAGACTACAATTCTTCAAGGCAGTGCCCCAGCATGGCCACAGTCTAATGACTGAAAGAAGATAAAAGAATTATATTACTTTCATTGTAATATTAACAAAAGCTACAAGTCATAGAACAAAAGTTAGGCATAGCTGTGTGGTAAGAACCTTGCTTCTCAACCACATGGTTCTGTCCCACTGCATGGCACCTTGGGCAAGTGTCTTCTACTATAGCCTCGTGCCAACCAAAGCCTTGTAAGTGGATTTGGTAGACAAAAACTGAAAGAAGGCGTTACATTCTGAGTTCAAATTCTGCCGAGGTCGACTTTGCTTTTGATCCTTTCAGGGTCGATAAATAAAGTACCAGTTACGCACTGGGGTCAATGTAATCAACTTAATCCCTTTGTCTGTCCTTGTTTGTCCCCTCTATGTTTAGCCCCTTGTGGGCAATAAAGAAACGAGAAACTGAAAGGAGCCTGTCGTATACATGTTTGTGTATCTGTGTTTGTTCCCCCACCATTGCTTGGTGAGTTTACATCCCCGTAACTTAGTGGTTCGGCAAAAGAGACTGATAGAGTAAGTACTAGGCTTACAAAGAATAAATCCTGGGGTCGATTTCTTCAACTAAAGGCGGTGCTCCAGCATGGCTGCTGTCAAATGACTGAAACAAGTGAAAGATGTAAAAGAATAACAAGTCCTGTCAAATGTTTTCTACAAATTATGCAAACACTATTTTCAGGCTTTCAAAATTTGTACCAGTTTTACAAACAACAATTCTAGATTTCAAAGGGGAATAACAAAAATAATAGACTCGAAATAAGTTACCTGAAAGGCACATCGAAGTAACAAATAGGAATGAAGAATACAGAAAAGAGGTACAGGTGTGGCTGTGTGGTTAAGAAGTTTGCTTCCTAACCATGTGGTCTCAGGTAAGTGCCTTCATCTATAGCCCCAAGTCCACTGAAGACCTGTGAGAGGATTTGATTGACAGAAACCGGAAGAAGCCCATCATGTATGTAAATGTGTGTGTGTGTTTGTGTGTGTGTGTGTGTGCGTGCACCCAGTTGTAAATGAGCGTTGCTATCATACAAGTTACCCTAGGGAAAAAAAGCAAAAGCTCAGTTGTGAGGTGGACAGCAAGGATAAGGAAAATTAGTCTAATGGACAAGGTTTTCGGCCTACTACCTCATAGCTAGGCTAAAGAACATGCACCAGGCCTTCTGAAAAGACTCACCTACAACAGACTAATGCACTATCAAGGAGGTATTTGATTCATCCATTTAACCCTTTACCAGTTAAACTAGCCATAACTGGCCTAAATATTCAATTTATTTTATGTTCAGACTGGTCAGATCCAGCTTATCACACCTATCCTACAATGTGATTCTAAAAATAAACAATCACATCAAAATCTTAAAGCTACAGCACAATCCGATCGTGGCCATTGCCAGCCTCGAGAACCATCCGAATGTGGCCGTTGCCAGCACTGCCCTGACTGGCCTCCGTGCCGGTGGCACGTAAAAAGCGCCATCCGATTGTGGCCGTTGCCAGCCTCGTCTGGCCTCCATGCGGGTGGCACGTAAAAAGCACCCACTACACTCACGGAGTGGTTGGTGTTAGGAAGGGCATCCAGCTGTAGAAACACTGCCAGATCAGACTGGGCCTGGTGCAGCCTTCTGGCTTCCCAGACCCCAGTTGAACTGTCCAACCCATGCTAGCATGGAAAGCGGACGTTAAACGATGATGTGAATAAATATACATTACATTTAACAGAGTAATATGAATGCTAAAGGGTTAACAATACGGAAATACAAACTAAATACTGGTTCTATGAACTCCCACAGTTTATGAAGATATTATGATGTTGTTTCAGGAGTGACTTCTACAAAATAACATTTGTTCCTTTTTAAGACGACAGGGCATGCTCTGAGGGAGTTTTGGTTGGCAGTGCAAGTAGGTTGCATGAATGTGCGAAGGATTGCAAACTGGTGCAGGAGGTTTCTGCAATGTCTGCTTCGGCGGCACTGACTGGAACTACATAACTGTAATCTTACAAAGTATACAAAAGATTAAAAAATGAAGCTTAACATATCTCCATATTAAAGGCTGATAATCTGCTATCTCAACACTGGGGTAATATTTATTTACAACAGGAACAAATGGCAACAAGGCAGGAGTAGATGGGACTCTTTAGAATTCTTAGAGAACTCCAAGTGTCAATGGTCCCCAAAGAAAATAAAATGCACCCAGCTTAACCCTTTAGTGTTTAAACCAGCCATATCCGGCCCGAATATTCTACATGTTTTATATTCAAACTGGCCATATCTAGCCTCTCACACCTAAACTACAATGTCATTCTAAATATAAACAATCACGTCATTGAAACCTCAAAGCTATAACATAATGCATGATTAATTCAAAACAATTTGAGTGAAAAAGTATTACATTTAACAGGTAATCTGAACACCAAAGGGTTAATCTGCAATGTTGTTTATGTTAGGAAGAATATCCAGATGTAAAACCCTCGGCAAAAAGGAGGAGACAGTGTAGGTAAGAAGAATTGAAGTGGGATGAGAGATTGCCAACCTATACTAGCATAAAAAAAAAACAATGCTTGCAATGATTTTTTTTTATATGTTACATTGAATTTTTTTTTTGCATACTCTGTGACAAATCAAGCAATTACCTTTGAACTATGGCTGAGTTCAAATTCTTCCTAGATCAATAAAATAAGTACCATCAAAATAGCAAGATTAATTTGACCAAACAGTTCTGAAAAAAACTTTTGACCGCTACTAATATAAGGAACTTATTATTATTGGCAAGCTGGAAGAATCTTTAGAGAGCTGAAAATGCTTTGTGGTATTTGTTCTGGATCTTTACATTTTGAGTTCAAATCCTACCAAGGTCAACAGTGCCTTCAATCACTCGGGGGCAATAAAGTACTAGTCAAATACTAGTGTCAATGCAACCCTAAAAACAAAATTGCTGGTTTCATATCTAAATCGGAAACCCTAGTTTAAATCCCGCCAAATTCAACTTTGCCTTTCATTCCTCCAGGGTTCTTTTACTTGTTTCAGTCATTTGACTGCAGCCATGCTGGAGCACTGCCTTTAGTCGAGCAAATCGACCCCAGGACTTATTCTTTGTAAGCCTAGTACTTATTCTATTGGTCTCTTTTGTCAAACCACTAAGTTATGGGGATGTAAACATGCCAGCATCGGTTGTCGAGCAATGTTGGGGGGACAAACACAGACACACAAACACATATATATCATCATCATCATTTAGCGTCCGTTTTCCATGCTAGCATGGGTTGGACGGTTCAACTGGGGTCTGTGAAGCCAGAAGGCTGCATCAGGCAGTGTTTCTACGGCTGGATGCCCTTCCTAACGCCAACCACTCCGCGAGTGTAGTGGGTGCTTTTTACGTGCCACCCGCACAGGTGCCAGACGGAGTGGCAACGGCCACGAACGGATGGTGCTTTTTACGTGCCACCGGCATGGGAAAATATATATATATATATATATATATATATATATATATATATATATATATATATATACATACATATAAATATATACGACAGGCTACTTTTAGTTTCCATCTACCAGATTCACTCACAAGGCTTTGGTTGGCCCGAGGCTATAGTAGAAGACACTTGCATAAGGTGCTACACAGTGGGACTGAACCCAGAACCATGTGGTTGGTAAGCAAGCTACTTACCACTCCAGTCAAGTACTGTGGTCAAAGGCATTAATTGAACCTGAAACCTTGTGGTTATAAAGAGAACTTTATAACTACACTGCCATACCTGTATATGTATTCAGCCAACTGTGTACCCTCATCAAAATTTACCTTTTTCCAGTTTGTCAAAAGATTTTTTTTTTCTTACTACCAAGAGACATTACGAATTAAGAAGTCCTATCATAATTATCAGCAGAAATTCCACTGTGAATGACAAATTTCTATTGTCTGTCAGAGAGAGGTGTTAGTGAAAGCAACATGAAATTGCCTCAAACCGATTTGAATTACTCATGCTTTACTGACATAACCCAACACTGACCTCTAAAATGTTTTCAAAAAAATTACAAAAAAGAAAATTTATTTTCCAAAAAAAAAAAAAAGAAGAAAAAGAAAATTACATGTTTTCCAGTAAAATTTTACAGGAAAAAAATCTAATGAATTTTACTTCAGAATAAAGGAATTTCATTCAGTCAGTATCAGTTATTTCATTTTCTTCTAAACCCTTTCATTACTATATTTCTGTTGGAACAGCAATGTCTTCGGTTCAGTTTATTAAAACGATGTCATTATCAAGCTGGAGTGGCTGTGTGGTAAGTAGCTTGCTAACCAACCACATGGTTCCGGGTTCAGTCCCACTGCATGGCATCTTGGGCAAGTGTCTTCTGCTATAGCCCCGGGCCGACCAATGCCTTGTGAGTGGATTTGGTAGACAGAAACTGAAAGAAGCCTGTCGTATATATGTATACATTTATATATGTGTGTGTGTGTGTCTGTGTTTGTCCCCCTAGCATTGCTTGACAACCGATGCCGGTATGCTTACGTCCCCGTTACTTAGCGGTTCGGCACAAGAGACCGATAGAATAAGTACTGGGCTTACAAAGAATAAGTCCCGGGGTCGATTTGCTCGACTAAAGGCAGTGCTCCAGCATGGCCACAGTCAAATGACTGAAACAAGTAAAAGAGTAAAATTAACATGAAATTTTGTGTGGAAGGTTTTAATTTAGGTCACTTTAAAACAGGGAATTTGCATCATAGAACCAAGGGTAGTTTCTAGTTGGTTGGCATCAAAAGAGTTACACTCTGTATGGATCACTAAGAAATGTTAATAAATATTGTAATTAGAGAAATGTTTACGCTTTGTTTGGCATTTACATGCTATAAATCACAAACAATTCAAGCCAAGCCAACTTCTATGTAGTTGCTTAACTGCTAGAAATAGCACACAAACCTCCTGAAAACTGTACTCTTAAAAATAATGGACACATTGTTTAAAGTAATCTGGGGTACCCATTAAAGAAAAAAGGATACACTACTTGAGGTAATCTGGGAGACAAGAAATAGAATGGATTAGTCAGGAGTGAAAAGTCTTAGATTTGCACAGGATCAACTCAAAACTAAACAGGGGTGCTGCTTTAGCATGTGGCCTACTGCAATATCCACAGTCTATGCTGTGAAATGACCTGATCTGGATTAGGGTTAGAATAGAGACCAGAGCTAGGGTTTAGGATAAGAGTTAAGAGTTATGGTTACAGGTAGACTGCATAGTAAAGTCCAAATGGTCAGGTAGAATGCACGAGAAAGTACAACCACAGTAGCAATAACCAACTGGCCTCGACTATAGTATAAAAATTAACCCCCCCAAAAAAACATAAACAACCAAAAAGCTTTAAGCTTTCCTCCAAGACATTATTAATGACTGATTAGGCAGTGGATGGAATAGTGATAGGACCAGAACACTGGGCTAAAACATCTACCAGTATTTACTTGGTCTAGCTTTGGGTCTCTATGATCTGACTTCGAATTCTACCAGATGTAACTTTGCTGTCCAACACCCTAAGATTGATAAATACTCCTGTAAAATTGGTTTACAAAAAAAAAACAAAAAAAAAAACACTGATATTATTTTAGAATCTGTAGAGTTCCAGACAAAATGCCTTGCAGTATTTTAGTAGCTTCCCTTTGCGCTTTGAGTTCAAATCTCGCCGAGGGTCGAACTTCACTTTGATGGGTTTTGTAGGAGTGCCTTCGTGACATACGATGTGTCTTGGGTAATTTTAGATCAGGTGGAACCCATCGCCATCCAGGTCCGATCACGGTCGATTTCTTCCAGGAGGAAAAGAGAAGAATCGCCACCAGTACTTAATTTATCGACCCCCCGAAGAGATGAAAGGCGAAATTGATTTCAAGAGAATTCGAGTTCAGAGGGCAGGAAGAATGTCGGAAATGAATACCATAAAGCAATTTATCCAACGCCCTTACGACTCTGTCAGCAGAACAATTATATATACATTATTTATATATATATATATATATATATATAATTAATTAAGGGTAGAAATTGATATTAGTCAATTAAAACCAGTGGTCTAGCATATTAAAAAGAATCCGAAGATTAAAATATTTATATATACCAATTAAGGAGTGAACACGAAAAGTGGACAGTCAACATGCTAGATATAGACGTCAAATCGCCATCCTCCACAAAAAGATTATGTTCTCAAATCAAACTCATATATTTGTGTGCATATATATTTTGTGCGTATATATATTTTGTGTATGTGTGTGTGTGTATATATTTATATATATATATATATATATATAAATACACACATACACAAAATATATATATGCACAAAATATATATACACACAAATATATATACACACAAAATATATATACACATACACTAAATCAGCTGGGTAATCGGAACGGAGAAATCGACGTAGAGCAACTTCAAGTACGTGCACACTTGCGCGCACGCACTATGCAAAAGGACTTACTCGGTATTTGACAAGAGGGTTTAATAAATCATTCAACTTCTATTGATTTCTTAGACAGAAGACATTTACTTTTTTAAAAGGAAATTGATTATGTTGAGTTCGTGCATTTCTCAGAGATATTAACATCAACGAAATGGAATGATGATACGACGATAGCCAGGAATTGAAACTGACATTGCAGCAGACTCGAGTGCTGCTTAGACGACGGCCACGAACGAAACATCGACAACAATTCTCGAATAATAACATATTGGGGAAACTGCTAGGTCATTCTTTAATTTACTTTCAGTTGCATTTTTTTCAAACAATGACAGCTGATTCAGACTTAGTTTAAGAAATAACAGACATATTATGGCAGGTACTGGTTACAAAACATTTTTTAAAGAGAAAAAAAAAGTGTTGAACCCCGCCCATACAGAAAAACACTGCGGTATACTAATAGCTAGCAATATTTTAATTAATGCTTTATGTGTGTGCGCTAATGATAATTGTTGACCGAAAAAAAGATATTTATTATACACATCCACTTTAACCTTGGCAGTGCTTTAATGTAAGGCCTGGAGCAAGTCCATTATTATCACTATTTTAGTGAAGGACACGCGGTGAACATGAGCAAGCTGTAGAAAACATTTCCTCCATGAATGTAAACGATCGTCTAGAAAACCTGATAATTAACACGGAGAATAAAGCTACTAGCTCACAGTTGAAATGAGGAAGATAGCGGGTTGTCTGTCCTCCAAAAATACTCGAGATGAAAAAGAAAAACGATACTACTGTTCGCAAGGTTGACTGCCATTTATTTGCAGATATAAATCTATCGCCCTGACTACCATCGACCGAAGCGGGTGCACGTAGAACTGCAGATGCACAAATACTGACGGAGATGCAAATGGTGGGAGTGTTAAGAATAATATATGTAAGGCAACAGTATCTGGTGTGGAAGAGGGGAATGTGTATATATGTGTAGATATGTGTGGTTTCCAAAGACATCTATGGTGGTATATTAAATTGATTTCTCAGATAGGCATAAAGTCTCACGTATATGTAGATATATAGATATATATTAAGAAGAAAGGGATGCCGTGACACTAAGACATTTCTTTCACAATGGCGTGAAGTGAAACGAAATGTCTCAATGGTTGCAGTTGAAGTATCAGGTCCTTATACTCAAATTAAAGACGATCCATCCAGCTAGGTAAAATATATATATATATATATATATTACTTCAACTGGGTTCCCCGATAACAGTATGTAGTGTTATTACATCATGTGACAATTCATTCAGAGGAAAACGTATTCAACAGTTCGGAAAATTGTCTATTCATTCATTATCAGAAATGCAATGTGCTTAAATTGCTTTCCTTTCTATTTTTTAATTTCACAATTGAAAAAATTTGTAGTGAACAGCCCCTAATCATCTGCTTTTTACTATCAACAGAAAAAGGAAAAAATAGGAGGGAAATCAATCAAGGTCTTTCTTGTCCCCGTTAAGCTTGCAATAAATGCAGAACAGAAGCCAATGTACAGAAATATGATAATAGATTTAATATAAAGTTAGTCAATATATAAATATCCTACAGAAGACGTACAAGGCTTGTATTAATTAATCTATATGCAAGTCCCTGTTAATTTTTTCTTAATATGAAATATGGTGTAGAGCCGGCCACTAATGATGTCGAACAGTTCGCACTTGCTCTATTACAGTTATTAGAAACTCTGAAATGATAATAAAATATTCGAGATTTCTCAGAAAAATAGCAATAAAGAAGCTTATCGATATTTCACTGGTATAAATTTTCAAGATGCGATGTGTGTTGCGCTTGAAAAGCAAAAAGGAGTCACCAACTGAATGTTCTTCTTGAAGGTCAGTGACATAAGTGCAGAGAAAGCGGAATAGATCGAGCAATATAGTAGCTAAATATAAAACGATTCGATATTTTTCTCAAGCATATCGATACAGAAAATGTGACAAGATATTAGGAGAAGCAGCAAGTCGTTATTTTCTGACGACACAAAACAGTGAAATATACACAACCGTGTGCGAGAGAGTGATTGAAATAGCAATAGTATTACTAACGATTTTGCTGTAAGACTATAAGGTATGTTTAATTAAATACACGACAAATTTCCTATCAAGCTGTTTTTAAATATCTTTTAAAAATAGATACAGAAATATAAAAATAAGAACTGGAATAGCTATAGTTTCAATTTAAATAATCAAACAGGTCAGATTGAAGTAAACTTAGTACGGTCAGAGGAGTAGCATGAAATGTATACTCGCAAACATAAATATATATATACTCGCTGATTAAACTTAGTAATGCATATAATTAATAGCAGAGGTGTTTATTTAAAGAAAAGACATTTATTTACCTGACTTCCGATCACCACGATCTGTGGAAGTTGAATGGTTTCCGAACCGACTGTATTGAAGACATCCTGTAATTTGTTAATGACCGGGATCAGATGCTCCATAGCTAACAACTGATACTGCTCGAGCAGTCGAAGAGTCGGGGGAAGGATTTCTCTCAATAAATATGGGTTGAAAAAAAAAAAAAGCTTCAAAGCTTACTTTTTTTTTTACTACTTAGACATCACTGTCGTTATATATACAAACCATGGCTTTGGTAGAAGAGAGTTTGGTGTGCGTTACATAAAGAAGAATGTTGAAAACCAAAAAAATGAGAGAGAATAGGGTCGAAAAGAAATGAGTAATGAGGAAATAATTTACAAATAATTGAACAGCATCGATGAGAATGTTTGAGAAAGAGACCGAAGGAATGAGAGAGAGATTCCACAGTTGGTTATCGCTTATCTCCAGGTTAATATGGTTTCATTTAAAAAAAGAAACCTCTTACTGTCTCAATGGTAATAGAAGCGTTTTCCCTCAACAGAACCGAAAGTGGAGCGGGAAGAGGAGGAAAATATAAACAGGCAGAGAGGAGGGATCGAGGAATAATAATATATTAGTAAAAGACATACAATGTCGGAGGAGGAGGGAGGAGGAATGTTGTATAAAACGTCAGTCAGATTTCTACTTCCGGGTCATTTGCTGACCTCGTCGCAAATTACCCAGCATGTTTTTGAGATATCGACTTTATTTTCCTTTTTTCCCCCTGTCGTTCTTTACCTTGCTGCTAATGAAGTTGACCTTATTTTTTTAATCAAAATGTTCAGTTTGCATTTCTTTCGGTTCTTTACGTTCTGAGTTCAAATTCCGCCGTCGTCGACTTTGCTTTTCCATCCTTTCGGGTCGGGTTCGATAGAATGAGAGAGAACCAGTCGGGTACTGCGCTCGATGTAATCGACTAGCCTCTTCCCCCACAAAATTTCTGGCATTGTATCTATAGTAGAAAGGATTATTAAGGTGACAAGCAGGCAGAATCCTTGCATGCCGGACAAAATGCTTAGCGGAATTTCTTCCGGCGCTACGTTCTGAGCTCAAATACTGTCGAGGTCGACTTCGCTTTTCATCTTATCGGGGTCGATAAATGAAGTACCAGTTGAGTAGTGGGATTCATGTAATCCATTAGCCCCCCACACACACACACACCTCTTCACCAAATATTCAGGCCCTGTGCTTCTAGAAGAAAGAATTATTTTCATTTTCCAGCCATATCATACTCTTTTACTTGTTTCAGTCATTTGACTACGGCTATGCTGGGGCACCGCCTTTAGTCAAGCAAATCGACCCCAGGACTTATTCTTTGTAAGCCAAGTACTTATTCTATCAGTCTCTTTTGCCGCATAATTTTTGATAAATAGATTTATCTTTATAAGATGGAAAATAGTGTTTATTTTTCTAAACTTTCACTTCATTATTTTTTTTTCCTAGGATGTTAAATGTTGACTTGAAAATTTTGATAATTTAATGATTTCATATACAACACGTCTTCTGGAAATACATAATACAGAAAATGTAACCGATTTAAAAGTAATAGAAATATCTGTCTATTATGTATGTGCGTGTATGTATTATTATTATCATTAGTTTTAAATTTTGACACAAGGCCAGCAATTTGGGGAGGGGATATGTCGATTACATCGACCCCAGTACTCAACTGGTAGTTATTTTATTGACCCCGAAAGGATGAAAGGCAAAGTTTACCTCAATAGATAGTATGTGCATTATTATATTATTAAGGCAGCAAGCTGGCAGAATTGTTTGCTGGGCAAAATGCTTAGCGGCATTTCATACGTCTTTATGTTCTGAGTTCAAATTTCACTGAGGTCAACTTTGCCTTTCGTCCTTTCAGGGTCAATAACATGAGCTGGCAGAAACGTTAGCACACCGGGCGAAATGCTTAGCGGTATTTCGTCTGCCGTTACGTTGTGAGTTCAAATTCCGCCGAGGTCAACTTTGCCTTTCATCCTTTCGGGGTTGGTAAATAAAATACTAGTTTCGCAGTGGGGTCGATGTAATCAACTTAATCCCTTTGTCTGTCCTTGTTTATCCCCTCTATGTTTAGCCCCTTGTGGGCAGTAAAGAAATATATACAAGTTCAGACAAAGCCTGTAAAGAGAGAAAGGCGGCGAGCTGGCAGAAACGTTAGCATGCCAGGCGAAATGTGTAGCTGTATTTCGTCTGCCATTATGTTCTGAGTTCAAATTCCGCCATGGTCGACTTTGCCTTTCATCCTTTCGGGGTCGATTAAATAAGTACCAGTTACGCACTGGGGTTGATATAATTGACTTAATTTGTTTGTCCCTTCTGTGTGTAGCCCCTTGTGGGTAGTAAAGAAATAGGTATTTTGTCTGCCACTGCATTCTGAGTTCAAATTCTGCCGAGGTCGACTTTGCCTTTCATCCTTTCGGGGTCGATAAATAAAGTACCAGTTACGCACTGGGGTCAATGTAATCAACTTAATCCTTTTGTCTGTCCTTGTTTGTCTATGTTTAGCCCCTTGTGGGCAATAAAGAAATAAGATAAGTATCAGTTGAGCGGCGAGGTCAATGTAATTGACTAGCCCTCTCCCAAAAAATTTCAGACCTTGTACCTATTGTAGAAAGGATTATTATTATTGAAGACATTGCACAGTATCCAATATTGTGATGTTGTAGATTGGAGATATTGTGTGTACTGGGGGTTTGTACTGTCTGTCAAGTCACAACAAGCACCACAGACAGTCTGTACTTCACAGAGTATGCATGTAGTTCTAAGTAAAGCCAATTTTTGCAATGCGCCAAGATTGTAGGGTATTGCTATAGTGTCCAGATGTTTCTTCAGGTTGGGTCATATTGAACCCAATGCTCTGATAACAACAGGAACAACCTTTATGTTTGACTCTTGCAGCTGCCACATCTTGGCAATTTCAATTTTCAGATCTCCATATTTGTCAGCCTTTTCTCTTTCTTTCATGATAATATATTGAACTCCTGACACTGAGACCCCCTTCGGTCATGACACAGACCATGGGATTACACCTAGAAAGTTACCCTCCCAGGCACAAGTCCGGGCAAGGCTTATGGAAGACCAGCAGTCGCTCATGCATACCGACCTTCCCTCTCCACACCACTGATGTTATCCAAGGGAAAGGCAAAGGCCGATACAGCTTGGCACCTGTGATGTCGCAACTCATTTCTACAGCTGAGTTAACTGGAGCAACGTAAAATAAAGTTTCTTGCTCAAGAACACAACACGCAGCACGGTCCAGGATTCAAGCTCACAATCGTAAGCTCGATGCTCTAACCACTGAGCCATGCGCCTTCGCTTTCTCCTGACACTACCACATCGATTATTAGGTACTCTTGTTTGTGCTTCTTAAAGGTTACTGTATCCGGCCTTCAGTGTTCTAACACCTTGTCTGGAAGTCAAAGTCCCAGAGGATCTTTGCCTTCTTGTTTTTGTCCATTACCTTTCCCATTGTATGTTGGTACCAAGCACTTGTTACTTAATATTCAAACTTCTGGCATAGTACCCAGTGAAGGTTTTTGGCTACCTTGTCATGTCTGTGCTTGAACTCTTTCTGTGCAAGACTTTCATAAGCACTAACAATGTGAGTCACTTTCAATCTTCTTCCCATATATTTTGCAGAGGTTCATTGTACTTGTGTGATATACATCCCTTTTCACTGAGTTGGCATTCAATGCCTGGTCCTAGGCAGTGATGATTAGGCTTTCAGTGTTCTTTTTAAGGTGACTCTTTCTGAGCCCCCTTCCTGATGCTTCCTAGTCTTTTTTAAGTTGTTAGTTTCATGGCAGAACTGACCATGTAATTCCACACAGAGCAGGGTTTCTTTTCTCTCATTTGGCTGTTTATGATCAGTATTCATTAGCCCTCTCAACTCCATTGTTGCTAAATCCTTCTACATTAGGATGCAGAGATTTACGTTCTGAGGTCAAATTCCACCAAGATTGACTTTACCTTTCATCCTTTTAAGGTCAATAAAATAAGTACCAGTTGAGTACTGGGGTCAATGTAATTTACTTATCCCCTCCTCCAAACTTGCTGGCCTTGTGCCAAAATTTGAATTACAAGCAATTCATATACACTTGAGTTCAAATTTCATCATCATCATCGTTTAACGTCCGTTCTCCATGCTAGCATGGGTTGGACGGTTCGACCGGGGATCTGGGAAGCCAGAAGGCTGCACCAGGCTCCAGTCTAATCTGGCAATGTTTCTACAGCTGGATGCCCTTCCTAACGCCAACCACTCCGTGAGTGTAGTGGGTCCTTTTTACGTGCCACCTGCACAGGTGCCAGGTGAGGCTGGCAATGGCCACGGTCGGATTGGTGTATTTTATGTGCCACCGGCACGGAAGCCAGTCGAGGCGGTGCTGGCATCGGCCACGAGTCGGATAGTGCTTTTTACGTACCACCAGACCAGGGATCCTGGCTGGTTCAATTCGATTTCAATTTCGCTTACCCCAACATGTCTTCACAAGCAAAGGGGGTTGGCATGGGTGCCTGTCGTACGGTCGGATTGGAGTATTTTACGTGCCACCGGCACGGAAGCCAGTCGGAGCGGCGCTGGCATCGGCCACGAGTCGGATAGTGCTTTTTACGTACCACCAGACCAGGGATCCTGGCTGGTTCAATTCGGTTTCGATTTTGATTTCGCTTGCCCCAACATGTCTTCACAAGCAGAGGGGGTTGGCATGGGTGCCTGTCATCGGATGAGGTTCTATATCGACTTCGCTTGCCTCAACAGGTCTTTGTGTCCAAGGGAGGAAAGGCATTCATAAGTGGGCTGGGCTCACTTGTCATCTCCATTAATTCAAACCTCTGCATCCTAAGGTTAAATCTCTATGCTCTTTCACACAAATCTCTTCGACTGAATTCAAATTTGCTTTTCATTCTTTCAGGGTCAATAAAAAAAGCAGCACTGATTCTGAATAGACAGCAAAATGGCAAAATCATTTAGTACTTCAGGCAAAATGCTTAGTGGCATTTTTTCTAGCTTGTAACAAGGATGAAAGGTCTGGAACACTTGAGGGGTGCAGGTCTCATCCCGTTACATTAAATTATTTGTTGATGGAAAACCAAGACTTCGAATATCTTCAACAGCATAAATAATATTTTTCTGGATTCGCAATAATATATATACATATATTTCCTTCAAGGTGAACCGGTAGCCAGGGGCCATGGAGCTAGTCACAGTAGTTATATTGTGTGAGCCAAATGCTGTCTTGTTCCAGCATAGAGTAGCTTCACCATGTGTTGGCTTGCTTGGGAGAGCTATGAGGACGCATCTGTTCAATTCGGCTGCAGCTTTGAAAGAGCTCAATACAGCGGGAAATCTTGCTGTTAGTAGTTCTCTGTGCATGCGCATGAGGGAACTTCCGGCGGCCTACTGGAAGAAATCCAACTCTGCGCATGCGCGCTGAAGACTTCCAAAGTGGTGTCACCACAAGCTCTTTACATTCTGAGTTCAAATCCCACCAAGATCAACTTTACCTTCCCTCACTTCAGGATCAATAAAAAAGCAACATTGATTCAGAATAGGCAACAAGCTGGCAGAATCATTAGCTCTTTGGACAAAATACATAGTGACTCTTAACATTCTGAGTTCAAATCCTGTCAAGCTGAACTTTGCCTTTCATCCCTTCAGAGTCAGTCAAACAGAGTACCAGTCAAGTACTGGGACTGACATACTCAACTTGTTCCTTACCCTCAGAATTACTAGCCTTGAACCTTGCAACAGACCAACATCCCATTCAGGGTGAGAGTTGTGACCTGGTTACTTATAAGCATGGAAACCAGGTAACCAGCCCTGGTGAGTCCTAGAATTCAAGAAAAAAAAAAGGCAATTTTTAAAAAAGATGACAACCTTTCTTTTTTAAAAAATTTCTAGAATTTTTTATTGGGGTTGATATAATAAAGTACCAGTTAAGTACTGGGGTTAATATGATTGACTTGTCCCCTACCTTCTAGATTGCTGGCTTTGAAACTGGCAAAGGACCAGCTGGCAGAATCATTAGCAGTGCATCTTATCTGTCTTTATGTTCTAAGTTCAAATTCCACTGAGGTCGATTTTGCCTTTCATCCTTTCAGGGCCGATAAAATAAGTACCAGTTGAGCACTAAGGTCAGTTTAATCAACTTACCCCTTCCCCCAAAATGGCGGGCTTTTTACCACAATTTCAAACCATTATTATCGCTTAATTCTTAATAAACTAGCCACCTGTGTTTAGGAACTTGCCACTCCACTATGTCTCTTATTTTGCATGTGCTTTACCTACAGCTTATTTCCAAAACAATTCAAAACCTCCTTTTTCAAGTCAATGACTGATTTGTCATCCACTCGTATCTGCCCCACAAGTTTCAGTATTTAACCTGCTTCTTTTTGTCTTTTGTCATACATAATGAAACTAAGCTGGACTTGAATATTGATGACTCTACGTTATTTGCAGCAGTAAGATCAATGGACTAGAAGGTATGACAGTGTGAGTCAAATCAGCAAAGGCAACATTGGCCAGTCATCATGAAAGAGATTGGGATCCCATCATGTATTACCCCAAAATGATGCCAGTGATGATAGAAATAGGAGCAACAAGTAAAAGGACTAGGGAGTCTTGGCAAGCAAACTCCTGAACAGAGGAAGGTTAACCTACTGGCTGATGTACTTAATTTAACCGTAATCAAAAATCACATTTATGATTTCAAAATACTTATTTTATTTCCAGGTAGTTGGAAATAGTACAAAGCTACATATTAACTTAAAAAAAGTTTGAAGGACAAGATTACAGATTACAATTCTGAAGGCAACCCTTCTGAGTCACAACTTTGTACCTAAAATAACTTATCTTGCTAACATTCAGATATCTATATTATCTATCTCAATATTTTAACATTTACACATAAACACTCACTCACACAAACGAATACACATACATACATATGTTTGTAATTTTTTTTTTTTTCTAGATACATATCTGTACATTCTTCCATTGAGACACACAAATGAACAGTTACAAATACGTACACACATACACGCACTCTGTTACATATATTTCCCTATAACATACCAATCTATATTTCTTATCTTTCTACGTTTATCTCACACACCCATTTTTTAAATATAATTTACTCATCCTCATCACTCTACCTTCAACACAGCTACACACACCTTTTCCTACATACATATACAAACTCAGACACATACATGTACAGAATACCATCAAAATAGACATGTTTTTTCAAGGTAGCCAGAGAAATTACTGATAATGTTTCTTGGTCTTCCTAGAATTCTGTGATTGTTCAGGCTGATTGATGTCAACTTTGGACCTCTGCAAGGGTCGTATACACACCAATATCCACTCACCTAATTACTCTTCAGAACAATTCTACACACCTTTTCACAAATTTTTCATACACATAAATATAGACATATACTTGTATCTACATTCTCACTCTTCTTTCACACTTATACACACTTTTCTATGTACATGTACAGACTCAAGCTTTTACGTGTATAGATGTCAGACTGATAATCATACGTTAGCCTGCTGTTACACTCTTATACACGTACACTGTGTTAAAGCACATGGCTTAATGGTTAGAGATATTTGGCTTACGATTGTAAGGCTGTGAGTTTGATGCAACCCCTCGTCGGCAATAAAAAAATGCCAACTTTTAAAATCCGAAAATTATCCAAAAACTTACAATACTTAATCATATTGAAGGGAAATGATTTCACCTAGCAAATGTTATTTATTTGCTAAACTAAAATCAGAAACCAATTGGTCCAGGAAACTAGATGGTAAAAGTTTTTATTTTTTCATTTCGTTCCTGTCGGATTTTATCCCTAATTTTGTGGTTATAGAACCTAGCTGTTCTTTCTAGCAGGTTGAATCCCACAAGTGTATTCCTTATGTGTTTAAATGTTCACTGTATTTTATGAGTAATACATAGTCTTTGGACTAAATTTTTACACACTAGGCCAATGGAAGTGAAAATTTCTATTAATTTCCATTTCCCTTCATCATCATCATCATCATCATCATTTAACGTCCGCTTTCCATGCTAGCATGGGTTACAGCTGGATGCCCTTCCTAACGCCAACCACTCCGAGAGTGTTGTGGGTGATTTTATGTGCCACCGACACAGATGCCAGACGAGGCTGGCGAACGGCCACGCTCGGATGGTGTTTTTTATGTGCCACCGACACAGGTGCCAGACGAGGCTGGCAGACGGCCACGCTCGGATGGTGTTTTTACGTGCCACCGACACAGGTGCCAGATGAGGCTGGCGAACGGCCATGATCGGATGGTGTTTGTTACGTGCCCACAGCACGGAGGCCAGTCGATGCGGTACTGGCTACGGCCACGTTCGGATGGTTTTCTTGTGTGCCACCGGCACTGGTACCACAAAGATACAAATTCCATTGATGTT
The DNA here is from genome assembly GCF_006345805.1 of Octopus sinensis. Taxonomy (NCBI): domain Eukaryota; kingdom Metazoa; phylum Mollusca; class Cephalopoda; order Octopoda; family Octopodidae; genus Octopus; species Octopus sinensis. The sequence continues at coordinate 13,440,543 of NC_043014.1, read as the reverse complement.
CATCTATTTTGATTTGTTTTGATTTTTTTGTTTTGATTCCCTTCAATATGATTAAGTATATATATATCATCATCATTGTTTAATGTCCGTTCTCCATGCTAGCATGGGTTGGACAGTCCGACCAGGGATCTGGGAAGCCAGAAGGCTGCACCAGGCTCCAGTCAGATCTGGCAGTGTTTCTACAGCTCGGTGCCCTTCCTAACGCCAACCACTCCGTGAGTGTAGTAGGTGCTTTTTGTGTGCCACTGGCACAGGTGCCAGGCGAGGCTGGCAACGGCCACGAATGGATTGGTGCATTTTACATGCCACCGGCACGGAAGCCAGTCAAGGCGGAGCTGGCAACAGCCACGATTCGGATGGTGCTTTTTACGTGCCACTGGCACAGAAGCCAGTCTAGGCGGCGCTGGCATCGGCAATGTTCAGATGGTACTTTTTACGTTCCACCGGCACAGGGAATCAAGATCGAATTCACTGACGTGGCTGATAACAGCACTGCATGACTGGCACCCATGCCAGTGGAACGTTAAGAAAACCATCTGAGCATGATCGTTGCCAGGGCCGCTGACTGGCTCCAGTACCATTGACACATAAAAAGCACCATTCAAGCATGATCATTACCAGCGTCGCCTTACTGGCATGTGAAAAAAAACATTCGAGCGTGAGGTTGTTGCTAGTGCCGCAGGACTAGCTCCTGTGCAAGTGGCGGATAAAAAACACCATTTGGGCATGGCTGTCACCAGTACCGCCTGACTGGTCCTCGTGCCGGTGGCATGTAAAAGCACCCTCTACACTCTCGGAGTGGTTGGCATTAGGAAGAGCATCTAACCGTAGAAACTCTGCCAGATCAGATCGGAGCCTGGTGCAGCCATCTGACTCACCAGTCCTCAGTCAAACTGTCCAACCCATGCCAGCATGGAAAGCGGATGCTAAACGATAATGATGATGATATATGTTTGCTTGAGCCCTAATTCTACACAAATCTTGTAGGTGCAGCTGATATATGAAGTTCCCAGTCATTATCATTAAAGGCATGAAACTGGGTATTAACATTTTTAGTTGGTAACTGATGAAACATTGAGGCCCTTGTGTCTATCCTACATGTATGTTTTGTAGTATTTAATGCATTTTTCATTTATATAAGTATAAATATATATTATTCAAAACAGTTTGATTTGGCCTCTGTGCTATTTTAAGTTTCACAGGACCCTAAAGGGGCCTGTCTCATCAGGCTATTCCACCTGCCTTAAGAAACAGGTTCCGATAGGAGCCTGTAAAACTTGAAGTAGCATGGAATCCAAATCATACTGTTTTAAATCTTTATATATAAAAGTCAAGTTGTGTGTATGTCTCCTACGATTTAAATTCCTAACTACTCCCACATTTTGCGGTGCAGTTTAACCAAAACCGGGTATCTTATAGTCGTGATTCATATCGAGCCCTTCTGGGTATTAGCGCGTGTCTACGATGAGTCTACGATTTAGAAAAAAATTTACCATCATTTTTTTCCATTTTAATGCATTTTTTCGCTATTATATAAGGGAAGTAACTCTCTAAAAATGTCTACGATGTGTCAACGATTTTAAAAAAAATTTACCATCATTTTTTTTCTATTTTTTGGCTATAACTCTCTAAAAATGCTTATATAGTTATTTCCCTTACAAACCCAAGCAACGCCGGGCGATACTGCTAGTAATACATGTAACTCTTAATAAATGTGTTGAGTCCCCTTTTCCTTCATTTGTCCACTCAGCTGTACACACACACATACATATATATATATATATACAATCTGCTAACATGAGGCACTGTATGCATAATTGTTTTCATTTGGAATGCACTACTGCTGCTACTTGACCTCCTCCTCATCTTCCTCTTCCACTTCATCATCATCTTCCTCCTTCTGCTCCTTTCTCCACCTCATCTTCTTCCTTCTCTTCCTCCTCCTCATCTTCCTCACCATCATCTTCTTCCTCCTCCTCGCCCTTATCTTTCTCATCATGATCATCTACCTCCTCCTCATCTACTTTCTCATTGACCTCCTCCTCTTCTTCCTGTTCCTCCTCCATCTTCTCTTCCTTTGGAAGTATGCGTGAGAAGACCCGGCAGGACAAGTGAGACCATAACCCATGGCCTCAGTTCACTTATGCATACCTTCCCTTCTTGGGACACAAAACTCTACTTGTGGAGACCTGTTGAGGCAAGTGAAAATCAAATCAAAATCAAAAATCAAAATCGATCAGTATCAATGGAAATTGTAGCTGTGATACCAGTGCCAGTGGCACATAAGAGAACCATCCGAACATGGCTGTTTTCAGTGTTGCCCCGACTGGCTTCTGTGTCGGTGGCACGTAAAAAGTATCATCCGATTGTGGTCGTTGCCAGCCTCGCCTGGCCTCCATGCCGGTGGCATGTAAAAAGCACCATCAGCTGGTGGCCGTTTGCCAGCCTTGTCTGGCACTTGTGCCGGTGGCATGTAAAAAGCACCCACTACACTCATGGAGTGGTTGGCATTAGGAAGGGCATCCAGCCGTAGAAACATTGCCAGATCAGTGCACCGTCCAACCCATACCAGCATGGAAAGCGGACGCTAAACGATGATGATGATGATGATGATATATAAAAAATTTCTTTGTTTGTGAATTAAAGTTACCATTGGTTTCATGTTAAGAAAAGTAGGAAAATATCCCAGTGTCTTAATAATTTTTCAAGCCAGTCATATGGAGAAAGGTGTTCGCTTCCATTTTGGAAAACAGTCTTGCTTTGTTCACTGGATTTCTTGTAAATTCGGCTTGAAAAATTGTTAAGACACTGGGATATTTTCCTACTTTTCTTAGCATGAAACCAATGGTAGCCTTAATTCACAAATAAAGAAATTATACATCCACCAATGCAGTGTTGAGTACTCATTTCATAATTTGACATTTATAGAGATATATGCATACATATGTACATTTCTTACAATTTTTTTTAATGATCTGGGGGAAGGAACTGTGCCAATGGCATTCCCAGGACCTCTGAGGTAAGTGACATCAATACACCTGAAGTACCTTTTGAAGAATTAAAGGAGGGAGAGAATTTAATTCTATAGAGATTGACATTCTGGGGAAGAAGGACTGAATGTAGAAACTAGTATGGGATAATGGTCGCAGCTGAGGATGGGGATAGATACAAATGAATGCCATGAAGAGGAGAGATGAGTGAAATGGGAATTTTGGATTGCTTGAGGGGAGATGGGCATAAGACCATGCAGCTATGAGGAGGTGCAGAGGCTGCAGTAGTAGTAGGAAGAGGAGTAGGGGTAGAGGAGGTGAAGGGGAAGAGGAAGAGGAGGGGAAGGGGAAGAGGAGGGGAAGGGGAAGAGGAGGAGGTCAATGAGGAAGTAGATGATCATGATGAGAAAGATGAGGGCGAGAAGGAGGAGGAGGATGATGATGAGGGGGAGGCAGAAGATGATGGTGAGGAAGATGAGGTGGAGAAAGGAGGAAGATGATGATGAAGTGGAAGATGAGCAGGTGGAAGAGGAAGATGAGGAGGAGGTCAAGTAGCAGCAGTAGTGCATTCCAAACGAAAACAATTATGCATACAGCGCTTCATGTTAGCAGATTGCATATGATAATGAGATTTCATTACATTTTCATTTAAATATGAAGATTTAGTTCTTATTTCTAGAAGCGCCTATGTTGGCTCTTCTTTGTTTATGGATGTATTTCATTTGTGTTGACCAACTGAAATCTCATGTCAGTAATGTTCATTTTGCAATGTGTCTCATGTAGATTTTAATTCAAATAGGAACCCTTTAGTGTAAGTGGTCACAGATGAGTTGATATAAAAATGATTAATAGGTCTATCTCTGAATAAAAAGCACTCCTGCTATAGCTATGTTTTATGTTTAATGAATTCTATCAATGCTATATCAAAATTTGTGATATAAAACCCAGGAGTTCAAGGTTTATGATCTGCTTTGACATTTTGATGCCATCATCAGTATTTCAGTTTATTTATACATGCATCCATTTTCTCTGCCTACTATTACAGGGAGGGTTGTGACATCTCCATGGAAGCAACCGTCATTACATTTTATGATTGGACTCCCAAGCACGATTAACCAAGACTATGGATATTATCAAACCATCTTGCACATGGTCTTCCTCTAGTTTTCCTGTCAGTTGGCTTGGCTTGAAGAATCCATTTTATGATCCTTTCCTATGACATTGAAATCATGTGTCTATATTTCCAATGTATATTACAAGATTCTGTAAATTCTCCTAAAATGTTTTCTTGTGTCTTTTTTTTTGTTGTTATTGCTTAGCTTCTGAAAACTGATTGAACAATCAATGATCAATGGTGTTTTAACCATGGCCATCTTGTCTTATATTTTCAGACATATATCTAGGGTTAAATCAAATATCCAATGCATCCTTCTTTTTTAACATGGGGTGATTTGAGAAAGGTTCACCTGCTTTTCCTAGAACAATGAGCAACTACAAACATGGTTTTTGTAGCAGCTTAGCCCCAGAATAACCTTGAATGAGCAGATTTATAATCAAAGTTATTCCAGCTATCACTATTACATTTTTCTGGGAGCATATTACCAAATGCATCCTTCTTTAAATTAGACAGTAAGGTGTAATTTGTTGGAGATTTGGCTGCTTCTTTTACCAGATGAAGCAACCGTACTGGGTCTTTGTAACTGACGTGACTTCATTACTTTGCAGTATTTCTTTCAGTTTTTTTTGAGTTCTGAGTTCAAATTCTGCCGGGGTTAATTTTACCTTTCATCCTTTAGGGTTGGTAACCAGAATACCAATCCAGGGTGGTTAACTAGTAGAGACGAGGTGCCTAACAGCTTTTGTTGTTTTGGTTCTTTGCTGAGTTTCAAATCCCACAATGGTATCCTTGAGGAGCAGACTTAATCTATTGTCCCTTATATCTGATTATACGTTTCCTCAACCAGGAGGACAGGCCTGCGAATAAACTTAAATTTGAAAAAACGAAAGTAAATAAAAAACAATAACCCCCCCCCCACACTCTTAACAAAAAACAAAGGAATAGTCATGGTCGGAAATTGCGTTGAAATTTCTTGAAGCATGTCTTATATTTGTTGTGAGTGTCCAAAAAAAAACGAAATGAAACGGCCTGTCAAAAACTTGTTTTCAAAATTTTCTGTGTATTTCGTTATTTTTTAAAGGAGACGGTAATTTTATTTTTCGTTTTTGGATTTGGTTTGCAAGATTCTTTATATGAGTTCGTGTGTTGAAGCATATTCTGTTGCGTCAAGACTATTGAAAAGGTTGCAAGACGCAACGGTGAGTGTGTTACATTATAAGGCACAAAAAGAAAATGACTCTCCCAGACATAACAGAGTAATTTTATTTGCTTTCTAAAAATTTATGTATTTTGTAACAACAGACCATCACTAATTTCCTCAGATTCTATTATTTCACCGGAATATGTTAAATTATTTCCCCCTGTTTGTAAATATCCCACGCAGTTTGACCTTGACCAAAGAAAACTTAAATTATCTTTCACCATTAAGAAGCAACAAAAATCTTGAAGGAAGACGTCGCTTTCGTGATTTAAGGGAGATAATTCTTAAAAGTATTTCGATTTACAGCAATGTCTCACTTCGTTCGTTGAAGAATTATTCTTTGAAGTTTCATACGCCTTAACATTTAATCTAGGAAGCAACCAAAAGCAGAGAGATTGGATATACGAGTATATATATATATACATACATATACATATAAATGCAACCGCATACGCGCACATATATATATATATATATATAATTATATTTTGTGGTACAAGAATGAGTTGAATATATCCTTGTCATAAGTTTATGTATATTTCTTTTCGTTGAACACAGGACCTATTTTTGTGATGGTGGAGAATTTCTTTTATTTCAGTGCAACAGACTTGATGGATATCACTGCATATGGACATTCTTGTGTTTATTTTATTAGCAACAATGAGAAAATGATCAAAGATACATTGCAAACATCTACCCAAGCCTTCTAATGCACTTTCCACCGTTCCTCTTTTAATCCTCTCTGATTTTGGCGTAAGGTCAACAATTTTGAAGGGAGGCAAAAGTCAATTGCATCGACTCCAATCTTCAAATGGTTTTTATTTTATCGACCCTGAAAAGATGAGAAGCAAAGTCAACCTCGGCAGTCTTTGAACTCAGCACGTAGAGAACCGAAAGAAATGCTGCTAAGCATTTTGTCCGACGCACTAACGATTCTGCCATCTCGCAGCCTTACCATTCCTCTAAATGATACATTCTTCTTTTGGGAATTGCACTTGTTTGCTAAGTGACTTAATCTGTGAATTTGTGTAGAAGCTGAAAATATACTGAGTAAGAATTATATCCACTTTTAGTCATCTATTATAATCCCATTCACATTTAGGATACATTATAGGAATATAAGTCGACTCTAGTATAAGCAACAGTCCAGAAAGCGACTTTGCGGACATTGATGATCCGGTACCTCTTATAATCTGTATTAATTTACAATAGGAACAAGAGAATCTCGTTGTCGCCAGACTAGTTTACTAGCACCTTGCACAGAGCAGTATTAATAAACTTTTAATCATTTATACAAATGTACAGGTACCTGTATTTGATTTAATTGTCAGTTTTATGTTTGTTTAATTTACAGTGTGTTGACTAAGGTGACCACCCTCGGTTCAGGAAAAAAATCACTAATCTGGAAAGGCTTTGGAATCAAAGGTTCCATAAAAAAAAAACGATGTTGTACTTGTATTATTTGTATCGAAGCTGGAAGAATGAATTAAAAAATAATTTGACCTCAGTGGAATTTGAACTCAGATCGCAAAGGGCCATAACTAAACATCGCAAGTAGTATTATTATTTATTATCAGATGTCAGAAGAGTTCCTCATACGTCTACGACCTGATCAGAGATACCCAAGGATAGGTTCTGCTATCACTTCGTAGATGTACGCTGGACTTTTTTGATACTTAATATTATATATATATATAGATACTATCATAAAAATGAAGCAAGAGTGAATACAACGATATATATGTTTCTTTACTGGAATGGAAAAAAAAAAAGATTATAAGAACAAAAGGACTGTGGAATGTTTATAAATATACATATAATGAATTCATCCAAGAATATGAGCAGAGCAGAACATTTCAAATTTCCATTCATCTGTTGACACTAAATGAAAGTTTCCTTCGAGAGAAAAGGACTTGACTTCAGCTATCATTAATTTGATTTACCAAAGTTCGCACATGTCCTGCTATAATTTACCAAACAACTCATAATGCTGCTCTGGTTCAGTGTGGAACACAAGACAGGATAAAAAAAACAACTCACTGAACTAAGACAATTTATTTCACATTGTTGCTTCCATACTTACAGCTGTCTGCGGTTATTTCCCTTAGTCGCTTCTCTAGTTTGTACAATTTTTATTGTTTTAATATGTATATTGTTTAATATAAATAAATTAAAATAAAGCAAAATATTTCGTTAAAAAAATTATTACCATATCTCTTCTATAAATCGTTCTCTGTAAAAAAAAAATTGAAAGCCTGCACAATTTCCTATATATCATATTTTTTGTTATCTTTCATATAATAAAAGAAATAACAAAAAGGTGTTAGTATTATAGCAATTTCGGCCTATCGTAGATAATTTTTAGTGAACGTAGTGAGTAACCAAGTGAACCGACAGACAACAGAATGGTCTGCGATTCCTGCTGACAATCTTGCTCAAAGTTTAGTTTTTTGTTTTGGATTTCATCGTTCAAACGTCAGGAGCAACATGACGGACTTCGATGCAGATTCAGCAACGGTAAAAATGGTTTTATTTATGTTTTTACAAAACCCTTATCAGTTAACAAAACCCTTAATCAGTTGTGTTTGCAAGCAGCTTGGATGCCTTATTTTAAAGGGGTGGCGGGTAGAATAAAGGTGTAAACTGACAGTTTGATAAGGTACACAGAACAGGCAAGTAAAACGGGGATATCATCACTATGAAGACGATATTGTTTTAGATTTTCGGGCTTTAAAAAAGTATATCTAGTGAATAACTATATATATATATAGTTATTCACTAGACATACTATATATAAACACACATATATGTATATATATATATATATATATATATATATATATATATATATATATATATATATATACAGCATACTGTTCCGTTATTTGTAGAATGTGTGTGTAGTTTCATTATTGGTAGAATCTATCTTTCTATCTATCTGTCTATCTATCTATCTATCTATATATATATATACATATACACACACACATGTATATCTTATATATACGCGTGCACATACACATATGTTCAACATGGAGCTAATACCAGGTTATATCTGTCATGGATCCAAGAACTCCAAATATACAACAATCGGGTTGTCATAATGGATCCAAGAAAGATTCACATAAATGCTATTACTATTCCATGCTATTGCAGATTTAAGGAATGCATAAGCACACACACACACATATGCAAACACACCTTTTTCTTTCTATTAACAAAACCTCCTTGTAAATAGTTCAAATGCATTGTACAACTCAATAAGTTAGCAAATGTGAGACATCGCACACAATACATGCAAAGCAGCATTTATTTTCACAAAGCCGGGTATCCACTCTGCCTCTGTTAAATTCCTCATTCGATGCGATCTTTCAGGTGATAATTATCATTTAAGGCGGCGTGCCGGTTAAAACGTTAGCACGCCGGGCGAATGCTTAGCGGTATTTCGTCTGCCGGTACGTTCTGTGTTCAAATTCCGCCGAGGTTGAGTTTACCTTTCATCCTTTCGGGGTCGATTACTCCGATGTACTCGACTTAATCCCTTTGTCTGTCCTTGTTTGTTCCCTCTCTGTTTAGCCCCCTGTGGGCAATAAAGATATATATATATATATATATATATATATATATATGTATATATATATATATATATATATATATATATATATATATATATATATATATATATATATATATTGTAAACAATGAGATATGTAATGTAAATAATGATATACATATATATATATATATATATATATGTGTGTGCGTATGTATGTATAATTATGCCACTTTCATAACAAAACATTGGTGAAATGAAATTGTATTTAAAACGAAAATCCTATAACGTGAAATTTAACGACAAAGGAATCGCAAATAAGGCATTTTTTTATTCGTTCACTTAATATAGAGTTCTAATGGCAAAAATACAGGGCTAATGTTTTAATTTCTTTTAGGGGAAGGTATATATATTGTCGTCTGGATCGTTTCTAGCGATCATTTCATGCTCTTAGACAAAAGACAGAAATCAGAAACCCATATCGACACACAGACACAGCTTGCGATTGATTAATTTAGTGAATGTAAGTCAAGTGGTTGTGTTTGTTTTAAATAATGAATAATTAAGTATTTATTGTACATAGAATATAGATCGATTTATGTGGATGAGAAGAGAAAATAGCCTTTGTGTCTGAGTAATTATCTTATTTTATTCTATTTTATTATCCAATTCAAGTCAGTAAAAAACCTAGAGATTTCTTCGTATCTTTCTGAAATTGTTAACTGTTATTAAAGGATAAAATGTTGCTGGAGAAGTGAAGGGAAAGATAGAGAGAGATAGACAGTGAGAGAAAGAGAGAGTTCAAGGAGGGGAGAAATAGAGAGAAGAAATATAGGACAATGGGAGGGGGAAAGAACGAGTAATGTAAACAGGCTATGGAGAGGGAGGGGAGAAAGAGAAAAGGAGATAAATAAAAAGAGAGTGAGAAGATTGAAGTGAGGGTGTAATAGGCTTAGAAAGAGAGGAAGGGAGTGCAGTAGTTATAGAAAGAGAGGGAGGGTGAGAGTAGAAGAAACCTGTCAAAAATGGGGAAGAGGACGTTGGAAAGCAAAACAAACATCTCTGAAGGATTGTGGTGATTCCTGCTACAACTATTTTGATATACTTTTAATTCTGTCATGGATGGGAGGATCGGTAGAGCGGCCGGAGAACATCCGTCGTAGGTTCGTTCATCGGTCCTTTCGGACGTTACTCAGCTCCTGGGAAATTGGCGGTATAATGCGTTAGCACGCCGGGCGAAATGCTTAGCGGTATTTCGTCTGCCGTTACGTTGTGAGTTCGAATTCCGCCGAGGTCGACTTTGCCTTTCATCCTTTCGGGGTCGATAAATTAAGCACCAGTTTAACGCAGGAGTTAATGTAATCAACTTAATACCTATGTCTGTCCTTGTTTGCCCCCCTCTATGTTTAGCCCCTTGTGGGTAGTAAAGAAACAGGTATAATGGACGGACTATACTCATCCCATGGTTTAAATTTTGTGACCTTGTATCTTTGTTGCTTAGTCCCAGTTCAGCCTATGTTGAGAATATGTACATAAGATGATCGGTGTTCCAAACGCAGCCGTCCTTTTTATATTATCTAGGACTGTACATTAAAAAACAAAAACAATTTTAATGACGGCGGGTTGATTTCAGAGAAATCCTGTAGTTATATTTTGTATGTCCATAGTGGGAGAAGATGTGATGGGCACAGCTTGTATGCTTTTGATCATTGTCCTACTCGATAAAGGTTGAAATATAGCTAAATAACTAATCTTTCATTTAGCAGCTAGGGTGGCATGATCGGCTGGTAGAGCGAAATACAAAATGTCATTGTGATACTGGGTCGTTCCTCTTATTTTTCGTTCAAATTCCACTGGAATCTTTTCAAGGATGGATACCTTTCTCTTCTAATGTGTGGCCATGTACCCATCTTTTATACGTTTCATTCACTGGACTGCGGCCTTGTTGGGGCACTGCATTGAAGAGTTTAGTCGAACAAATCAACGCCAGTACTAACTTTTTGTAGTCTGGTATTTATTGTCGGACCTCCATGTTACGGGAACGTAAACAAACCAGGTGTTACTTGCTTTAGAATATCAGCGAAAATTTTCTCAAATCATATCATTGCGTTGGGGGAAAATAAATATTAGGTTGTCCCAAAAGTTCGTAAACACTTGCGAAAATTGAATTTTTACTCGCCAAGTACTAACAAAAACAACAAAAATTATTCCTCAAAATAAAGACCATTATTTTCCAAGACTTTCTACGAACTTTTGGGACATTCTTATAAAAGGAAACACGTTGGACAAGGTCTACTTGACACGGCAGTCGAAATAAGTAAAGCGAAAAAGAAATATCTTTTCCGACGTTGAACGTTCCTGCAGTTACGGTTACATAGAGTATTATTGTGAAGACCTAGGGACAAAGAGTGATCTTGTGTTTATCGTCATCATGCCTCGTTCTTTTATTCTTGCTACGGGAGGTATCTATTTTATATTATCTCTTTGTTGCAAACGAAGGTGAAGAGAATTTGAATTTAAGCGGGTTTTTTTGCGTTGATTTATGTGTGCTGGATATTCAGACAAGTAATATGCCTGTCGATACACATGAGTTGGGCTTCTTTCAGTTTCTCTCTACCAAAATCGACTCACGAAGTTTTGGTCGGCCGTGGACTATAGGTAGAAGAGACTTGCTCAAGGTGCAACTGAGCCTGAAATCACTTGCCTGCACCTATTTCAATATCTATTTATCTGTCTGACGTCGTCGTCGATGGCGGCGGCGGTATTAACTCGTATCTGAGTACTTAATGTGTAGCGAGTGATCGGGCTTTCTTATCCTGATGGGTGTGAAATGATGCCGGTGCCTGACGTGGTTGTTCAGGCCAAGGGTTGTTTCAAAGAACCGTGGAGTGTGTTGTGTATATGTGTGTGTGTGTGTGTGGGGGGGGCAATTATCGCAGGGGAAGGTTGGCGAGGAAGAAGGGAGTGTGACTCGCTCTTTGCGTCTTTGACGCCTGACGTCTACCTCTCGACGGCGTGTCATCGTTGAGGCAGCAGATCAGATGTTGATGATGAGGATGATGATGATGATGATCATCATCCAGGCCCTGCACATAAACAATATCTGGCCTTAAACCTAACCAGAAGAAATATGTTATAAGTCAGGAGGGGAGGATTAAATTTTGAACGTATATCATCATCATCGTCGTCGTCTTCGTCATCATCAATTATATACATGAATACTTTTCAGCTTCCATCTACCAAATTCACACTGCTTTAAATCCTTCCCAAGTCATATAGATTCATAGCACCCATTTCCTAGTTTCCATGTGACATATATATTCTGCCCTGCCCCCCACCCTGATGGGACACTGGTTCATCACGGGATTACTCGTTTTTGCTAGCTGAATGGACTGGAGCTGCATGTAATGAAGTGTTTTGCTCAAGAACACAGTGTATTACTCGGTCCAGGAACCAAAACCGCAATCTTATGATCATGAGTCCAACACCTTAACCACTAAGCCATGTGCCTCCACAGCTTTATATAGTGCTGGAATGGTCTGGCAGAGAGGTCAAATTTAATGTTTTATGATATGTAATTATGGCCTTTTACATTTTGAATCCAAATCCTGCAAACCCTTCATCACTCCAGTGTTGATAAAGTGCCAGTTATAAAATGGTGTGGATTCATCATCATCATCACCATCATCTTCATCATTTAACGTCTGTTTTCCATGCTGGCATGTGTCGAGCGATTTAACTGGAGCTGGTAAGGCCAGGGCTGCACCAGGCTCCATCGTCTGTTCTGACATGGTTTCTACGACTGGATGGCCTCCCCAATGCCAACCATTCCACAGAGTGTACAGACTCCTTTTTATGTAGCACCAACACCAGTACTGTTATCATGGCACCAGCACTGGTATCAATTCTGCTGTGGCAAGCAGGTCTTCTTGCGAACAGCAAGGTGCTAGATATCTCAGTTCTTAGTCATCTCCTTCATAAGGCTCAGTGTCTTGAGATCAGTCTGCAATACTTTGTCCCATGTCTTCCTCTTCCACAAGATCCATCCACTTAAGGTGATTGGCACTTCTGTATACAACTCTTTTACTTGTTTCAGACATTTGACTGTGGCCATGCTGGAGCACCGCCTTTAGTCGAGCAAATCGACCCCAGGACTTATTCTTTGTAAACCTAGTACTTACTCTATCAGTCTCTTTTGCCGAACCGCTAAGTTACGGTGACGTAAACACACCAGCATCGGTTGTTGAGCGATGTTGGGAGGACAAACACAGACACAAACATATACACCCACATATATATATACATATATACGACAGGCTTCTTTCAGTTTCCGTCTATCAAATCCACTCAAGGCTTTGGTCGACCCAAGGCTATAGTAGCAGACACTTGCCCAAGGTGCCACGCAGTGAGACTGAACCCAGAAACATGTGGTTGGTAAGCAAGCTACTTACCACACAGCCACTCCTACGCCTACATCCATACACAATTAAGTCCAATAAACTGGACTGAATTTCATATATGGAAATATACTTCTTTCTTACAAATTTGTGGCCAATTTTTCCTGTAACAACATAGAGGGTAAACTTCCAGTGGGCTGATTCTGAACAAGTTTTAATATCTGGTTGTATCTATCTCGCTTCACCTGTACCAATAAAACCCATTGAAAAGTAACAGCTTTTGCTGAATCATATTTTTCACACCTGTAAGATCTGATACACTAAGAAGATATAAGCTTACAAATTCTCATTAGTTATGACTTTGATATTTTTGGTTACATAGATAAAAATTTCTAGGCCATAGTTGATAAGCAGGCTGCTACAGTTTATACACAGCCTGGCTGCATGGTAAAAATTTGTTTCCCAATCACATAGTTCTGGGTTCAATCCCTCTGCGTCAGTGGTTCTCAACCAGGGCCCAGTTAAGATTTTGCTGTTAAAATTTATGTGTGATAAACTGGTTATATTTCTACAATGCACAAAATATTTAAACATTTTCGTATACAGTTCCTAATAATATTCAGTCATAGAAATGAAATAGGAGCTTTTTTCAGACATTGAATAGCGATGTGGGTCCCTACCACCTGAGTAAAATAGGAATCAAAGAGGTCCTTAGACAAAAAATGGTGAGAACCACTACTCCAACCGGTACTACTGTCCCAGGTTGATCAAAGCCTTGCGAATAGATTTGGTTGACGGAAACTGAAAGAAGCCTATTGTATATATATGTATGTATGTGTGTTTGTTTGTGTTTCCTTGACTTGATTTCACATGATAGTTGTTAATGAGTATCTCTGTCATACAAGCAATGTCATTCATTTCCAATATTCCCTTGTAGAGTACATATTTATGATTCTTGGGCATAGGAGTGGCTGTGTAGTAAGTAGCTTGCTTACCAACCACATGGTTCCGGGTTCAGTCCCACTGCGTGGCACCTTGGGCAAGTGTCTTCTACTATAGCCTCGGGCCGACCAAAGCCTTGTGAGTGGATTTGGTCGACAGAAACTGAAAGAAGCCTGTTGTATATATGTACATATATATATGTATGTGTGTGTGTATACGTTTGTGTGTCTGTGTTTGTATCCCCCAACGTCGCTTGACAACTGATGCTGGTGTGTTTACGTCCCCATAACTTAGCGGTTTGGCAAAAGAGACCGATAGAATAAGTACTAGGCTTTCAAAGAATAAGTCCTGGGGTCGATTTGGTTGACTAAAGGCGGTGCTCCAGCATGACCACAGTCATATGACTGAAACAAGTAAAAGAGTAAGAATTTTGTTGACAGTGACTTTGAAGTTTTGGTCAGTTAAGCTATCAACTGACTGCTTAGCTGGTCAGAACTTTGCAGTCACTGTCAACAACATTCTTGAATAATTATAATAATATATATATTAGGCTGGAGTGAAAAAGGTACATTTTACACAGATTTTTGAAATATATTTTCAAGAATATATTTTTTATTGCAAAATCCTTTAACCCTTTCGTTACCGTATTTATTTTGAGATGCTCTGTGTTTCAATCAATTAATTTTAAATATAACAAAGAATTTAGTAAAATAACTTTGTCATTATTAAGCTAGTGTTGGGAACATAAATTGTGACTAAGGTTTGGTGGGAGATTTTAATTCAGTACTTACACTTGAAATTTTGAATAATGAGGGAAAAATCAATTTATAAAATGTTTGCTGTTCCTCATTTTATTTTTTCACTTTCATTGTTATGAATCGATTTTCTTTTGCGAAATCCTTTAAAAACAAAAGTGTTAAAATCTCAGGCTCTAAAATTTATATGTGAAATAAATAGACTTTTCAACTTTGTTCTCTTTATAATTTTTAATACTAGGTCACCGAATATATGTGTTACATGAGGTCTAGATTACACTTACATTAAAATAAAATTATGTGCAAACCAATTTTTGATTCTTGAAACATTTTGGTAATAAAAATAATTAGCAGTTCAGAATCCTTTTCTGATGTAGAAGGCCGACTGTGATCTGGTCAATTCTTTCTAATCAACCTTTGAATGTTCTGTTTAAATGCTGCTTGATCTATTCCACCAATGATCATTTTTCAATTTGTCTGTTGATCCTGTAAAAAAATCTTGTTCTCTCAGTGGTATTTTTTTGTCTCTACTACTACTACTACTACTACTACTACTACTACTACAGTTTTTAAAGGAGTTGCACTTGCAACAGGAAATGTCAAATAAATCTTTTGTTGCATTGTTTTTAAATAATTACACTTTATTTGAAACAATGGCACATTTTTTTTGTATTTTTCACAGATTTTATCAATGCTTGGTACTTAGATAAAAGTTTAAGATTTTTGGTTTAACTGATCCAATCGTAACACAAGGGATGGATGTCTTTTGCCAAAGAAGGATTATATTTTCTGCTACAACCTTGACAATTTGTTTATTTGAAGGATTTTTCTTAACTGCCTTCTTTTCTTTTTCTCATTCAAATAAAACACATTTTAGTACGTCCTTGTAAGTTGGCAAAACTCGCTCGCTAAGATCACATGGAGTACCAAATATTGGGCATTCAGTATCATGATGCGTTATTGGTTTATGAGTCATCACTAAATGTAAACAACACTAAATTTAACATGATCGTTAATTTTAATACAATGGCCTAAGTCAAGGTACAAAGCAGAAAACTTCACACACGTATGGACGTATCTCCACACGCAATGACCATTGCAGCAGCATTGGAGAGAATGTTACACTCCTGTTTTCTTTATAGTCAAAGCAGAACCTCAAAATATTAGTCAATTGTATTGGAAGTTTGTATGGAACCTCTTTAGGATACTATATATATGTTCACCCCTTGGTGGGTAATAAAAAGATTAGGATACTATATATACTGTTTTGCATTCTGCTGCCTAAAAATATGCATTCGTTACGACTTATACTTCATAACATCCAAAATTCAAGCAAAAATGGTAATTAAAAAAATTTTCAATTGGTTTGCAAAGCCTGAAAAGAGTATTTAGCTGCAAAGTTCTTTATACACCTTTCTTTTAACCCTAATTCACAACAAAACATCAATTCTTGGTTACCAGTTTCAAAAGTTGCATTCTTTGCTCCACCATAAAGCGAAAAAAACCTATAGTTTTTGGGTTCTAAAGCCCTTAAAAAGACCAAGAAAAGGCGGATTTTATAGTTTTGGCACCTTTTAGAGGTGTTTTAGGTGGTTTTAGACCAAAAACTGATTTTTTTTTCTGTAATAAAAATTAACGTTGACAGTTATTGATAACTTCTGTTACATTTTAAAAGAATTAACTGATTAAAGGTTATTGAAGTTAACTTTTTTGTTAACGGTTAACAAAGTTAACTTTTCAATTAATAGTGCCCACCTTTGTTCACAACCATATGATCTTGGATTCAGTCCCACTGCACAGCACCTTGGGTAAATATCTTCTATTATAGTCTTGGCCAACCAAAGCCTTGTGAGTAGATTTGGTAGACGGAAACCTGAAGAAGCAAGTCACACATACATTATATATATGTACATACATTTGTGTATGTGTGCTTGAGTTCTTTGTCCCCTACATCGCTTGAAAACTGGTGTTGCTTTGTCTGAGTCCCTGTAACTTAGCAATTCGCCCAAAGAGACCAATAGAACAAGTACCAGATTTGAAAATAGGTATTGGGATTGATTCGTTCGACTAAAACCCTTTAACGTCATGCCCTAGCATGGCCACATTTCAGTGACTGAAACAAGTAAAGGATAATACACACACACACACACACAGACTGTAAGGGATTTATACGTAGCATCAGATGTAGCGTGCAAGAGAGACGACTGCGCTGGTATGGCCTTGTAATGTGTATGAATGAAGACAGTTGCATTAAGAGGTGCCGATCTCTAATTGTAGAAGGAACACGTGGAAAGGGTAGACCCAGGAAAATGTGGGACGAAGTGGTGAGAAAGGATCTACAGACGTTGGGACTCACAGAGGGGATGACAGGGGACTGAGTTTCCTGGCGGTTTGCTGTGCTTGAAAAAACATGTCAAGCTAAGTAAAAGCAACAAAAGAAAAACGACAAACTTTCTCTAAATCTGGTCAATGAAGTACCAAATGTCTCTATAATTTTTCAGCAGCAATAGTGTAGTCGATGGAAGCGGAGCAGTCCGCCTGGGTCACGCTTTTTATGGGGATGTTTTTATGTTGTGGTCGCCCAGTAGGCAACAAACAGTAAAGGCTGTGATGGCCCAGTAGGTAGCAAACTCAAAAACCTGCCCCGTGCGACATACTCTAGCTACATCACTGGGCAAGCAGTGACGCCAGTTCTGGCTTAGTGAAGATAGAATTGATTAAAACAAGGATAGGATCTAAGGTTGTTTTTTTTAATTATAAGCTGGGCTCGTAGGACGACTTGAAAACACTACCTAGAAGATAACATGACACTTAAATATACAATGCTCTCACTGTTTACAATGCTGCAATGTACACGCATCCTTTATTTTACTGGTTTCCCAAACTTTTTCGGGTTGCCACCCACTTGACACCCAGGCCACATTCCTAGCACTTCCACCCCAACTAACCATCACAAACAGACCTCGTTCTGAAGCAAATTCAAAGCAACTGTATTTCACAAATAAACTTAACCTAACGAACCCATTATTTTGTTGTTTTTACATGAATCGCTACCCCATTATCGCCCCACTTTTCTTCAATGTCCCCTTGGAACTTTCCACCGCCCCAGGGGGTCAGTACCGCCCACTTTGAGAACCACTGCTCTCGGGTAATCTTTTGGTATGACCACTGTCAAAAGTTGTACAAGCTGATTTTCTCGACAGTTTACGGGAAATTTATTTATTTATTACATATTCTTGTTTACGGCAAAATCTTTCATGTGCTGGTAATTGCTGGGCAATCTTTCGTCTCTAGTAGACCTTTCCGTCGATTTCCGTAAAAAATTTTTTTTTTTACATATGGGCTTGCGGGAACTTTTGAAGTAATGAGAGCGAAAGAGACTAAGAGAAAGCAATTTTATGACGAGGGAAGTTCTTTTGAAGTTACCGTGCATGGGAAGCATTGATGTACATGTGTGTGTGTGCGTGTGTGGTGGTGTGGGAGACAGACAGTATGTTGTGTAAGTGAAGTGCTTCTGTTAGTGTGTGTGAAGAGACAGAGTAATGTGTGAAAGAAAGAGATAACTGAAATTTTTTACTCGGTGTATGTGTATATGTATGTATATTACTTCAAAAGTTCCCGCAAGCCCATATGTAAAAAAAAAAAATTTTTTACGGAAATCGACGGAAAGGTCTACTAGAGACGAAAGATCGCCGATCGCTGAACATACACACACACGCACATAAAAGATATTGTCGAAAACAAAAATATGTAATAAATAAATAAAATTTTCCGTAAACTGCCGGAAAAATGTTGCGGATATCAACGAGAACAACTTCAATTGTTGCTAGACTTGTAACGAAAATTGTCGAGCACCGGTTTTTACCGGCGGTGTTGTGTTTAACACATAAAAACACGGCTGTACACACACATATATGAACGATTTCCACCTTCTAAGTTCTCTACAAGATACTTTGTCAACTTGGTGATATAGTAATATGCATTTGAGCAAGCTGCAGCGCTGTCGGATCGAATCTAGGCTACGTAATTGTATAGTGAATTCCTTAACTGCTCGGTGACAGTGTTTCCGAATGGTTAAGAAGTTCAGTTCGTTTCGCATGCACCTTCTCCTTTGCTTGGTCTCGCTGTATGGTACTTCGGGCAAGAATCGTTAGCACGCCGGGCGAAATTCTTAGCGGTGTTTCGTCTGTCTTTACGTTCTGAGTTCAAATTCCGCCGAGGTCAACTTTGCCTTTCATCCTTTCGGGGGTCGATAAATTAAGTACCAGTTACGCACTGGGGTCGATATAATCGACTTAATTTCTTTGTCTGTCCTTGTTTGTCCCCTCTGTGTTGAGCCCCTTGTGGGCAATAAAGAAATACGTCTCCTCTTTCTCTCTTAGCCTCTAGGTGACCTCAAGTCATGCGAGTGAAATTAGGGACAGAAACTGCTTGAAGGGCCTTCGTATCTGTAATGCAGGGTGTGCTTACACTATATATATATATATATATATATATATATATATATACATACATATAAACTGTCTATAAATTATTTTTACAACTTCCATAATTTATCGTATCTATTTATTGCATGCAACAAATGGAGCCGAGGTGGACGTGTTCTGAAGTTTGTAATAAAAATCTTTTTTGTTTGCCTGTTTTCCAATAAACCCTACCGATTTATCCTTATTCCTCATTTTTTCTCTAAATTTTTCAAATTACCAAATTTATGGACACTAATGTATTATATATGTAAATAATCCAGCGGCCCGTGGTGCAAAATAAAAGGTTGTAGACCACTGTTTTAGGCTGTGATTTAATAGATATTTGGCTGCTGTTTCAAGCAGGTCAGGCAACCGCGTAACGGGACTCCCTCGTCGTTGATCGTGGGTAGTAAGCATTAGCAATGTGCAAAGTGGGACTAAAAGTACTTCCTGTTTGCCTTACCGACGACGCTCTCCCGAATATCTACTTCCTGTTTGCCTTACCGACGCCACACTTCTGACTGAAATAGACATTAGTTATTCATTTCCACTGTCAGTTCTTACTAGCAGAAAGCTTTCTTTCTGGATTAACAACCGAACGTAAGTACACTTAGGTTTTATACGCGAACACCTCTATCTGTCTTTAAACTGACATTGTGGTGTACATCTTATCTTTAATACATGTTTCCGATCATTCTAGCACCATCGCCGCAGACTAATTTCTCTTGTCATGCCGTTAAAACTATCATCACTATCGCTTTTCTTTCAATACTTTTGGGAGTTACGCTTCGGAGATATTTCTTTCGACCCGTATTTACCCTTTCTTTTTTTCTCGACACATTTAATCACTATACGCTGACCACCCGAGTAAGAATTGTTCGAGAAGTCTAGTCATTTCCCCCTTCATTAACCTTTATTATTAATATTGGTTTCAAATTTTGGCACAAGGCCAGCAATTTTGAGGAAGTGGGTATGTCGATTTCATCGACCTCGACCTCAGTGCTCAATTGGTACTTATTTTATCGGACCCCGAAAGTCGACACCGGCGGAATTTGAACTCAGAACATTAAAGGAGTACAAAATGCGGCAAAATT
Source organism: Octopus sinensis (assembly GCF_006345805.1). NCBI lineage: Eukaryota > Metazoa > Mollusca > Cephalopoda > Octopoda > Octopodidae > Octopus > Octopus sinensis. The sequence goes on along the minus strand of NC_043014.1, from coordinate 13,420,028 downwards.
CCACTGACCATTTTGTCTGGTGCAGTAACGATTCCGCCAACTCGCCGCATTTATTATTAGTATTTATAATTAATAATATTACGGTATACTGACACAAGTGTACCTCTCTCTGAACTTTGTTTCCTCACTTAATGAAAAATTGATTTCTTTTTAATGAAATTTTCTACGAATACCTTGTATAGTTATGTCAATATTATATGAGAAACCATTATTAGTACATAAATCCCGCCGATGTCAATCTTGACTTTTTCTCTTTGGAGATCGATAAAATAAATGCCAGTTGAATACTTATGGATGTTACCCTCCGAGGTCAACCCGACTTAGCTTTCCTCTTTTCCAGGGTTGATGTACCATCCAAATACAGAAGTTTATTAAATCAACTATATTCCCTCTTTACAAAAGTTTTGTGGCCGTATTATTACACAGGTAAAATCAAAATATCTCATTGACACTCGCATGTGATTATGAAGAAAATAATTTGGTGTAAAAATAAATAAATAAACCGTCAGTTTGCCTTTCATCTGGAATCGGTAACGATGTAGAAATACTCAGTTGGATATAATAAACCTCATCTTTGTCAAGTAGATGTCTTGTGGTTATGTTTAATAGCAACTTTAGATCATACTACCTTATTCTTATCGACATACAAAAACTAATGAAAAGGTGCATGTATACGTTGTTAATTCTTCTTCACACACACACCTCTCATTGTCTCAACCAGTAACTCATTTTATCTTATCCCAAGGTACTTATGCAATCTTGACTTTGAATCAGTTAGGTCTCTCCAGTTCAGTGACCTGAATGTCAAAAAGGAAAAGAGCGTATATATAAACTTGTCAAACTTTTTTACAACTTCTCATTCTGCATCGGT